>NW_020539727.1:23877947-23909035 GCF_003426905.1 Ctenocephalides felis
ATATAATATTTGTTAAGACATAGTTTTTGGACAGTTTGCAACTGGTACCATAACAGAACTATTTTAGCCCTTAAATTAGTCTTTTTCCCCCTTACATTGTTAATGTTCTGGAGATAAATTGATTTATTTATGATTACATTTGATTTGCTCAGATATAACAAAAGATAGCAAAAATAATGAAACAATTACCGTATTTGTAATAATATATTTGAAAACGTTTAAAATTTCTCGAAAATTTCATCACGGTACGGGAAGTTCCAGCAATTTTCCTTAAGGCACGATCATCACAAGTTTCTTCTGATGTGATTCCGATTATGTCTATGTGATATCTGTAATAATTGAGAACTACTGTGAAATATTTGACAACCGTTGATAGTCAAATTGCCAACTGCAAATATTTGAGGAAAAATCGATATTTTTATAATCCGATATACGTATAATCGATAGTACCTACTGTGCAGATTGTTATGTAAGAACTTGTCATTACACTCGAGGTCTTGCAATGTTAACTTCTTTGGCTTCTGTTAGCTCATGATTCGACTAGTTTACTATAAAATTGATATAAAATGTTTTAATGAATACTAATAGTGATTGTAAAATTGTGATTATTATTTGTTACAAAATGTTTAGTGTGGATGCAGTAGTTTGACACAAAAATTAAGACGTCAAAGTGTAAACGAAGTCATTGAAATTGGAGGTACGTGGTGAAAAAGTAAGAATAATAAATCTAAATAAATATTGCAATTTTAACTTCCCGAAGAGAAGTTTATGTTTTCATCAAAAATCCGATTCGCTAATTTATGTTTTCTCGACGTTTCAAGGCATTCTGAATCGAATGAGATCAAATTTGGAAAAAGTATGTATGTGTGTGTGTATGTGCGAACAGATTTTTGCCGTAAATCGACGATTTCTCAGAAACGACTAGACCTATTTCAAAAATTTAAAAGCCATTCGATGTATCTCGATGAGGACTATCGTTTGTCAGTTTTGTGGAACGATCGGCCGAGACGTTTTTTTATAAATAGCAAAAAGTGAAAAATTTTTCGTCTACTTTTAGCCCGCAATTCTGAACCGATTATGCAATTCAAAAACCATTCGAAAGATATTGATTGGGAATCGTGCTGATTAGTTTTTGGTAAAGATCGGCCGGGCCGTTTTCTTGTAATAAAGTTTTTAAACAAAAAAATTTCGACGACTCGTTTAGCTTCAAAAATTCGTCAAAGTTTGCAAAAATTCGTATCGTTTTCCTGGCATTTGTCAAAATTAGACCTTTGATCGACGTTTTCTCAAAAGCGCCTGAACCGATTTCAGAAATTTAAAAGTCATTTGATGTATTTCGGTGAGGACTATTGTCTGCCAGTTTTGTGCAACGATCTTCCAAGTCGTTTCTTTGTAATTTGGGAAAGAGTGTTAAACTTCGTCCACATTTTAAGTCATTCTACCGAATCGATTTAAAAAATCAAAAAAACTGTTCGAAAGATATTAGTTGGGAATAATACTGATAGTTTAGTTGAAAATCTACCGAACCGGTTTCTTGTAATTAACTGTTGAAAAAAAAAATTTAA
Organism: Ctenocephalides felis; assembly: GCF_003426905.1. NCBI lineage: Eukaryota > Metazoa > Arthropoda > Insecta > Siphonaptera > Pulicidae > Ctenocephalides > Ctenocephalides felis. Next base: position 23,879,513 of record NW_020539727.1, read on the forward strand.
GCCGATTTTTATGGAATTTTTTTAGCGATATATACCATGGTCTTATAGAACTTACTGAAATATCACGGCCTTACGACAAATAGTTTGATTTTAAAAATTCATCAAAATTTGAGAAAATGAGTAGTTCTTTGACATTTGTTAAATTAAATTAGACTATTTACTTGGTTAAATGATAGAGTACTTGGTCTTGAACATATAAACCATTAAAGTCCTGGAAACTGTTTCAATTATAAAATTATTGATTTTGAAAATTTGCTTTAGAAAATACTCCGAGTTAACGTGTTCGTTCGTTTTCAAATATGTGTAATAAATCCGCTCGGAATATTTTTAATGACTCATAAATTAATTTATTTTTTATTGATTAAGTCAATTATTTAAACATATCGGGAAGTTCATGTAACTTGCCTCAAGGCTAAATACCAAACCAACTAGTTGTTTGTTATATTTTCAACACGATCTGTCATACTAGAAATTCAGTAGTTGATTTGATGTTTTTTTTTTGCATAGGCTTTAATACTATATAATAGACATTAATTATAAGTTCTATGATGGCAACCCATGTCATTAGTTGTCCAATCCAGTTGTGTACAACTATTTTTTTTTTGAAATTGAATTTGATTGTTAATGTTTGGAGATAAAATGCTCAGATATAATAATAAGATAGTAAAAATAATGAAAGTTACAGTATTTGTAATACCACGTTTAAAATTTCTCGAATATTTTATTACGGTACGGGAAGTTCCAGCAATTTGCCTTAAGGCACGATGCCATACACCACTAGTTAACATTGTACGCTACCAAAATATACAGCACTATTTACTACCAAGTCAGAAATCTAGTGACCAGCTCCCTATGGATAGATTTCTATTAAATCATTGCAAAAACCAAAAAAAAACTGGTTACGTATTAAATTTATTTATTATTTAATACTAACGCAGAACTATATTTCTATACTGACACTTAAACAAATTGCCAAATTGAATATTTCATACAATAAATGTCCGCCAGTCCGCCAATCCATTTGCGACTTTGTGTGATTTTCCTCTATGGGAAATTATTGATAGATTTAACAATTTAACAATTGTTCGATGATGGTTATGGTGGTTGTTGGCGGTTTATAGGCCATTTGGTAAATGAACGAAATATCGAGATTTGCACGATTTTAGTTAATAAATTATTAGAGGAATTAATGTACCGATATATGGATGGTAGATTTGTCTCTGAGCTGATTATTAAGGCTTTAGCTAAAGAAAAAGTTATTAGGTAAAAAAATCGTGTAATGTTTACACGCGTTCTAAGTAAAACTCATTTGCTACTGTACAAGATGGCATTTAAGTAAAAATAAATACATCATATACAATTTTGAATAATGTTTATCAGTAATATGACAACACTCGTGATGCATACATTTATTAGTGTCAATCATTATACACATTTATATAATAATAAATTATAAATTATATATTTATAATAGCATTACAAAATGTGTATAATATTTAAAAACAATAATGTAATCAAAGTTATACTTGAAATATGGCATGATCGTTTTAAAGTAATTGCTGATTAATAAATTCTATAATATTCATTTACACAGTGGATTATGTTAAACAACGCCTAAACAAATATTGTTTTTGCAAATTCACTCATCCTGTAACAATTGTGTTTGAAAAACTTCATGTAATTAAAATTAACATATATTCATTTACTGATTACATTTTTTTATTTTTTCGCTGACGATATAATCTCATTCCTTGAACAGCTGTAATATCCGTCTTGCCTAACAAATTGAAGCCATACTTTTATATTTGTTTTATTTATCAAGCACTGCACATAGCTTGATCTACGAATCGTTTGCTTTTTTATGTGAACGTTAATGCAATGATCATCATCAATATTACGAGGTAATAAGTTAACCATATTATTAATGTCAACAGGCACATTTATAATTTGGCCAAACACAACCTAGGTGAAATTAACCTTTCAGATACAGGTTCTAGTTTAGGTAGATAATTTGGTATAGGTGGAAATACAAAACCGTTAAATTTACACAAAGTGGGAATTTTACCCGAATTTAATATCTTTCGACAAGTTTGACATCCAACCTGATTATTTGAATCAATATTTAAAAAACCACTATCAAGAATTTGTTTTTGAGCATCATTTAATATTTTTAAGTCACTTTGAAACCAAAGTCGATCACACACAAAACATACATAGCCAAAGCTATCATTTGTAAATTGTTTTTCAAACAATTTTCGTGCGTTCCTAAACAAATGGAAGTATGTCGCGCCTAAAGAAGTTTTACTTCAAAAAATTATTTTCGATTTTTTGCGATTACTTCAACTTGCCCTACCGTAAGTTAATAATTTCTAATCAATAAACTTACGTTTAGTACAAATGTTTAATTTGTTTCATTATTTTCAAGGAACAGGGTAAAATATTCTTCTGATTCAAGCATTTTTCATTGAATAAAGTTTTGTACTACGATGTAACTTTAAAATGTTTATTTATCCATGTCGACTTCCTTCACAACGACAGATCTCTATTCACATACACGACGACTAATCACAATCGACCCGTATAGAAATGATATCATCGAGAACGAATGACGAATCATTGGCACTCGACCTTGCCGTAACGCACTTCCGTTGCATTTGTACGGATTTACACCTTAGTCACGTCTAAAAATGTGTTAGATAACATTTTTATCAAAATTCTATCGTTAATAATTAATTTTACAATAATTATCTCTACTGTAAGGAAGGAAGCGAGATATATTGAGGATGTAAGGAAGTACAGGCGGCTTCTGAATCAGCCTGTTCGAGATTAGTTAACTAATTTCAAAGCAATCAGCAATAATCTCCGCTAATCTGAGCAAAGGATAATGCCCAGGATTACCTTCATCATCGTACCAGGATTAACATATCAGACGACTACTATGTACTAAGGCAGGAACAACGAACGACCAAGATTATTATTGTTCGCCTCTTAGATTAACCCGAGATTATTATTATTAACTTGCAAGGAAGGAAGCGAAATTAATTTTCGAATATACAACATAACACGGTGAATTTAATTACAAATTTAAAATTTGGCAAATAGGCGGAAAATTGCAAACTAAAGGGTCCGCCATATAACTTGTTTTTATTGGTAGCAATTTAAAATTTTTGACAGCCATTAAAAAGTTAGACAGGCATTTCAATGAAATTATTTTCGATTATTAACCAGAATGATGCACTTTCGAATAGAAAAGATTTAAATTGAGCAAATATTCAGTAGTTTATATATAGCATTTTCAAAAAAAAAAAAAATTATCTGACGCACTCTATACTATTTTTGGATCAAATACTGTCTTGGTGTTAGCCTTCAAATATTCCAAATACACTTCTGTCTTCAAGTCCGATTTTATAATATACCGAGTTGCTGTAGGTACTTATGATGTTAGAAAATATTATAGGTTGGTTAATTAACTTCCCGAAGGAGAAGTTTATGTTTTCAGCAAAAAATTCGATTCGCTAATTTTATGTTTTCTCGACGTTTCAAGCCATTCTTAATCGAATGAGACCAACATTTGGAAAAAAGTATGTGTGTGTGTGTCTGTGAACAGATTTTTTGCCGTAAATCGACGTTTTCTCAAAAACAGCTAGACCGATCTCAAAAATTTAAATTCCATTCGATGTATCTTGATGAGGACTATCGTTTGTGCGACGATCGGCCAGGCCTTTTCTTTGTAAATCGCAGAAAAGTGAAAAAAAATTCATCCACGTTTTAGCCCGCAATTCTGAATCGATTATGAAAATTTAAAAACCGTTCGAAAGATATTGGTTGGGAAATCGTGCTGATTGGTAGAGATCGGCCGGGCCGTTTTTATGTAATAAAGTGTTAAAAAAAAAATTTCGACGATTTTCATTATTTTTTTAACGGTAGATACCATAGTCTTCTGGATCATACTAAAATATTACGGCCCTACGACAATTGGTTTAACTTTAAAAATTCGTCAAAGTTTGCAAAAATTAGTATCATTTTTTTGGCATTTGTCAAAATTAGACTTTTGATCGACGTTTTCTCAAAAGCGCCTGAACCGATTTCAGAAATTTAAAAGCCATTTGATGTATCTTAATGAAGATTATCGTTTGTCAGCTTTGTGAGACAATCTGCCAAGCCGTTTCTTTGCAATTTGAAAAAAAAGTGTTAAACTTTTCGTCCACATTTAACCTCAAACTACCGAATCGATTTTAAAAAATCAAAAACTGTTCGAAAGATTTTAGTTGGAAATGACACTGATTAGTTTTAGGTGAAAATCTACCGAGCCGTTTTCATGTAATTAACTGTTGAAAAAAAAATTAAGCCGATTTTTATGGATTTTTTTTTAGTGATATATACCATGGTCTTATAGAACTTACTGAAATATTACGGCCTTACCACAAATAGTTTGATTTTAAAAATTCATCAAAGTTTGAGAAAATTTATTCTTATTCTTATTATATATATTATTCTATTTATTCTTATTTTCTTCAAATTATTAGTTTAGTTTCTGGCCTATACTGTGCAAATTAAATTATGAAAATTTAGTCAATTAGTTTGATAAAGAAGTCCAACTAATTTGCAAAAGATGGATTGCAATAACTATTTTAAAGAACAAAAGACAAACGATAATGAAGCGTTATTATGATGTTATCACAAGATGAGAGAATTTTAAACCCGAAATACTATTGCTGTTTGGATATATTAACTTCACAAATCAAACAAAAATTTCAAAACCTTCGCGACGTAAATAGTAACATTTGTCTTTTTGAACGGGAGAATTCGAAAATCTGTCGACTGAATTACTGTAAAGAAATACTGTAAAATATCTCATAAGATCATGACCAATTGATGGTTCTAGATATAGGTTGAAAACTAAGAAATTTATTTCATTAAGGTACAATGAAGGAAGCAATAGGCTTGCATCTAGTTTTTCCAACGAAATAAATGTATGCATTTTATTCTTGGCTCTTCCTGTTTCAGTGGCAACTGCTAAAAGAATGTTTTAAAATTGAAATGTCTACCAGACCTGTATGTTCCCAGAGATAAAGTCTTTATAAAATTTAAAGATCACTAAATAATTCAGTTTTTCAAAAAAAGTGAATATATATCTGGAATCATTTGTGAAAAATTCAGAGAATGATAGAAAATTTGATAGATAAATTATAAGAATGATTTTGTAAAAAAAAATTCTTCAGGGGGCCTCCAAACAAATTTTGATACGGAGCCCCGCCAAGGCACGCTACGCCCCTGTTTATAATACCTCATTACTTATAGTATTAATATTTTTGATCCGCTAGAGTTTGTTTAGAATATACATTACTTAGCAAAACAACGTTTGCCGGGTCAGCTAGTATATATATATATATATATATATATATATATATATATATATCCGAAATTCGTTTCTCAAAAGAGAGAGACTGACTAGGACTAGAGAGTGAGAGAGAGTTTGTACATTCGTAGTAACGTCGGATCCATAATAAAGAGGAATTTATTAATATTATATGAAGAGTGAAAAGGGTTATTTAAATTAGCTCGGGTCACTTAACTGCCATCATTCGGATTCAGAGGGCCAAGGGCCAAGGGCGGGTGGCGAGGACTCCGTACTGTAGAGTAGAAGGTAAAGGGTATGCACAAGTGACAGTAACAAATGTTACGATTTAGATATACGACTAGGCCCAGGGAATTGATAAGTCACAATTATTAAGTATAATTTTGGTATAAAAACTAGTGGTGTATGGCATCGTGCCTTAAGGCAAATTGCTGGAACTTCCCGTACCGTAATGAAATATTCGAGAAATTTTAAACGTAAATTACAAATACTGTAACTTTCATTATTTTTGCTATCTTGTCATACCTGAGCAAATCAAATGTAAATCATATATAAATCAATTTATTTCTAGAACTTTAATAATGTAAGGGGGAAAAAAGACTAATTTAAGGGCTAAAATAGTTCTGTTATGGTACCAGTTGCAAACTGTCCAAAAACTATGTCTTAACAAATATTATATTCTAAATACTTGAACCATTTGGAGGTTAGGATTTAGGCCAGTAACATAACAGAACTATTTTATTACTACTTTGACTTCTATAAATTTGTATATATATTTTTTTTCTTGCACGATGTCACACATGCCTTGTCGAATGTAAATAATAAATAGTTAAAACATTTATTTATTATGTTTTTCGGCAATTTGGCAAGAAATTACTCTAAATGCCTAGGTAGTCTAAAGAAGTTTTACTTCAAAATTTTAAGTGGTACCTTTTATGGCATGTGGGGTATCGTTTGAAAAGTCTCGACGAGTAAAAAACGATTTAAAAAAAAACACAAGCTTTATATGTTAGCATAATTTAATCGCAAACAATATTAAAATGTCAAATTTTATTTTAAAAACTGTATAAAACATGTACGCGCAGAACTTTTGTACCGAATACTAAAATTAACTAGATCATTTGTCCGCAAAATGCAGCCCTTTAATGAATTTTTAGAAAACAAGCCTAAAGAAATTTTACTTCAAAAAATTTAGATTGTATCTTTTATGGCTTCTACAAAAAAAAAACAAGCTTTATATATTATCATAATTATATCACAAACAATATTAGAATCATCATTTCATTTCGAATTCAATTTAAAAAAATAGTTGCCTAATTTGCACAAAATTGAAAAAGTGCTCCCGTATAGTCTCAGTCTAAACGCATTTGCAAATGATTCTGTGCGACATTTTTACTTATACTGTGCTTAGTTTGCGGCATTTTCACATTTTTGAATAGTTTTCACAAAATTGGAAAAGTGCTCCAGTACGTAAACAGTCTAAACGCACTTGGGTAAACATTTGTACCAGAGTGGCGCTTAGACTGTGCTTAGCCTGGAGGATTTTTTTAAATTTTCAATCCAAAATTACAAAAATATTTAATGGAAAATAAAAAAGATATAATAATATTTTATCCTCAAAAGTAATTGTTTTGTCAATACAAGCAGAAAGTTTTTTTAGATCATTCAAATCGGACGTTTAGTTCACTCAAAAACTGCCATTTTTTGCACATTTAGCTCTGTATTTTCGAAATGGCGGGACCTGTCTTTGCCAAAAACTAATCACCTCTTCTTGCAATCATTACAAATTGAATGTTTTTTAGGTTATTCAAGTCGGATGTTCCGTTCTCTCAAAAACTCGATTTGTATTTTCTGCACTCTTTGCTTCGTATCTCCGTAACGGCTGGACCTGCCTTTGCCAAAAACTAATCAGCACATCTCCCTGTCAATAGGGATCGAATGGTAAATAAATCGAATGGTAAAAATTCTAATAGATTAATCCGTGCGGCCGAAAACGTGGACGAAAAAATGCGGACATACAAAACATACACACACACTTCCATTTAGTTTCTGAGGTATGCCAGTAAAATGTTCAGAAACCTTCAAAACGTCGAGAAATGCAAAAATTCTCACTTTCGATTTTTGGCTCATTACTATAACTACCCTACGGGAAGTTAATAATGCCAACGAATAAAATGAAATGTTTTGATTGTAAATTAAAATATTTGTTCTTTTCTCAGTTGAGATATAATATTTTTGACTTTTGTACACAAATTCTCTATAAACTTGCATACTCGAAATTTCCTAAAGTTGATTCGTTTGTTCACGATTCAAGTTTTGCCAACAAAGTTTCATTTCATTTATTTTTTGGTTCATCAAGAGATGTAACTTTATGATTTCCCTCGTAAACCTCATCCGCGCTATAATGAAAGGGTTTAACAAGACCTTAATTACGACCTCATAATCTATGCATAACATTTCAGAAAGGGACATGTGTGCCTTATTATTATTGTTATTGCGTTTGTAAATAATTAAGGCAGATTAATAATAAATTATATGTAAAGGGATTAAGGGAAAAATGAAATACGATGAGAGGTTTATTTTTACGGGAAAATAACATTGGACGTGCATTTATTTGTTGTATCTCTGCCTAATATGGACGAAATATTTGGCAAATTTGTACAAAATTAAACCAACTATCATATTGTCTAATACTATATTGCTATAGCAAATCGGTATACTTTTAAAAAAAGAGGTTCACATAAGATTGAAGTAAAACTTATTTGCTGTTGTACTAGATGGTATTTAAGTAAAAATAATACATCATATAACAATTTTGAATAATGTTCATTAGTAATATGACAACACTCGTGATGCACACATTTATTAGTGATACACATTTATATAATGATAAATTATAAATTACATATTTATAATAGCATTCAAAATATGTATAATATTTAATAATAATTATGTAATTAAAGTCATACTTCAAACACGACATGATCGGTTTGTCATTGTAATTAGCATTTAGAAATGAACCTTCATTACAGAAATTAATTGCTGATTTATAATTTCTATAATATTCGTTCACACAGTGGATTATGTTAAACAACGCCTAAACAAATATTGTTTTTGCAAATTAACTCATCATCATATAACATTTGTGTTTCAAGAACTTCATGTAATTAAAATGAACATTCATTCATTGACTTCTTGTATTTTTTTACTTTTTTTACTTTTTCGCTGGCGATATAATCTCGTTCTTTTCTAAAAAATATTTTCAATTTTAATAACTTCAAAGATTTATAGAAACTAGTGGGGTGCATGGCATCGTGCCTTAAGGCAAATTGCTGGAACTTCCCGTACCGTAACAAAATGTTCGAAGAATATTGGATGTCTTGTTTATAAGAATTGTCTAATATTTATAAGAATTATATAAACTGTTGAAATTATTTATTTAAAGTGTATAAAAACTTTAGTCAGAATTAAAAATAAAATCTGAATTATTTTCGACAAATTTTTTTTTTCTTTTGAAACCAATTATTTTGTTAAAACAAGCAGAAAGTTCTTTGAATCATTTAAATCGGACGCTTAGCTCCCTCAAAAACTGCCATTTTTTGCATATTTAGCTCTGTATCTCCGAAACCGCTGGACCTGTCTCTGCCAAAAACTAAACACCACTTCTCCCCGTCATTACAAATTGAATGTTTTTTGAACCATTCAAATCGGTCGATCCATGCGCCCAAAAACGTGGACTAAAATTTGTATCCATACATACATACTAGGGTTTATACAAAAACCGACATTTCAGAAAACCGGTTAAATTTTATTGTTACAAAAAACCCGGTTTTAACCGGTATTCGTATTTTATATAGAAAATAAATTTTTGCTCGAATATTTTGTAATTTATCTGCAAATTTAGCGTAATTTAGAGCAGTGTCTGACTGAATTTATTTATTGTTCAATTTTAAGAATAGTAAACAAAATCAATTTAATTTTAATTAGTAGAACTAAAAAATAATAGTTTGATTAAATATCTTTGAAAATAATTACTCGTTATTCATGTATCATATTCACATATAAGAATAAAAATATTTTTATGATAGTGAAAGGAAAGTTTTCGAATAAATAAAAATAAGACATTTTTAACTAAAAAACATTCATTAAATTAAAAAAAAATAAAAAAATATTAGATACATGTTGATACATATTTGTTAATATCAATTTTAATTTTAAAAACAATTAAGCTAAACTCGGGTATTGTCTGTTCCGAGTAATTTTAATTAATTAATTTCAAACATTGTAATTATTTTTTGTTTAATAAAATATGTTTTAAAATAACTTAGAACGTCTATCAAATTTCTACTTAGACGTGTCCTTTATTGTTTACTCACAAAATTTCCTGAAATAGAAAATACTGTCATAATTGCGACCAAATTATGCTTAATTGTTTTTAAAGCCTGATATAATAATTCTAGGTTTTTTGTTCTTTAATTTGTAACTTCTAGGGTTTAAAACACTTTTTTTCTAAGTTTGAGTAGTAAAAGTTACTTCTTCAAAAAGAAATCACACTGATTTAAATTAATATATACACTGGTATAAAAATCTAAATTAATATATACAAAACCTTTCTGAGAACCATTGCAGGCTGATAAGATATCAAATGCTATTGAACCGATATGAAAAGGCTTTCATCTATCTTTTATATTTGGCTATATTTGTCATTTTCCACATATACAGTTAAAACCGACTTTTTTCACTAAAAAACTGGTTTTGGAATTCCATAATTTTTGCCAAAAAAACGGTTTTTGACAAACGACAAACCCAAGTGGGCACCCTAAAGAAACGGTGGTAGTAGGGCGGTATTAAACAGAAGACCGGTGAAAGAAAAACGTGTTCTTTTCCCGTTGCGCACTAAAACGTGGGCATACGAGGAAAACTCACTGCTCAGTCCTCTGTCATCTGTCCTCTGTCCTCTGTCATCTGTCCTCTATGATTAAATTCCTGAATTTTCCTCGTGAGGCAATAATTTGTCCGCACATTTGATATGCATTGCCGTATAACGACATATTACGAGCCGTTTGTGTGTGTGTGTGTGTGTGTGTGTGTGTGTGTGTGTGTGTGATGTGATACACCTATGACATTGTCAGACGGCGTTAAATCTCGTTTTAACGGCACTTTGCTTAGATGAGTTTTGTTTCCGGCGGCCGGATCCCAGTTGCATAGTTTACTCGCCAGATTATGTTATGATAGTTAATTAGTTGCCGTTCGACGAGGCAATCAAAGATTTAATTAGGGACAGACGATGACGATGACGATGTTTAATTATTTACTACTAGTTTACATAAATCATCATAAATTCAAAAATTTAGTGTATACTTGCGAGTTTTATTTAACTTCCCGTAGGGTAGTTATAGTAATGGGCCGAAAATCGAAAATGAAATTTTTTGCATTTCTCGATGTTTTGAAGGTTTCTGAACATTTTACTGGCATACCTCAGAAACTAAATGGATGTGTGTGTGTTTTTTTTTTTGTATAGCGAAGGAAATGCCTTTATGCATCCCAGACTGGTGTTCTGTCCCATTCGTCCTTTGTATGTGTGTGTTTTGTATGTCTGCATTTTTTCGTCCACGTTTTCGGGCGCACGGATCAACCGATTTGAATGGTTTAAAAAACATTCAATTTGTAATGATTGGGAGCAGAGGTGAGTAGTTTTTGGCAAAGACAGGTCCCGCCATTTCGAAGATACAGAGCTAAATGTGCAAAAAATGGCAGTTTTTGAGTGAACAAAACGTCCGATTTGAATGATCTAAAAGATTTTCTGCTTGTATTGACAAAAGAATTGCTTTTGAGGATAAAAAGTTATTACATTTTTTTATAATTTTTCACAAAATATTTTTGTAATTTTTTGGATTGAAAATTCAAAAAATGACCCAGGCTAAGCACAGTCTAAGCGCCGCCCTGGTACAAATATTTACCCAAGTGCGTTTAGACTGTTTATGTACTGGAGCACTTTTTCAGTTATTGAAAAATGTGAAAATGTGAAAATGCTGCCAAGCTAAGCACAGTATAAGTGAAAATATGGCACAAAATTTTTTACAAATGCGTTTAGGCTGTAACTATACGGGAGCACTCTTTCAATTTTGTGTAAATTAGGCAACTATTTTTTTTTTTATTTCAAAAATTTAAAAGCCACTCGATGTATCTCGATGAGGACTATCGTTTCTGAGTTTTTTGCAACGATCGGCCAAGCCGTTTCTTTGTAAATTGCAGAAAAGTGAAAAATTTTTCGTCCACGTTTTAGTCTGCAATTCTGAATCGATTCTGAAAATTCAAAAACCATTCGAAAGATATTGGTTGAGAATCGTGCTGATTAGTTTTTGGTAGAGATCGGCCGGGCCGTTTTCTTGTAATAAAGTTAAAAAAAATTTTTTTTGACGATTTTTATCATTATTTTCTTGACGGTAGACACCATAGTCTTCTAGATCAGACTAAAATATTACGGCCCTACGACAAGTCGTTTAATTTTAAAAATTCTTCAAAGTTTGCAAAAATTAGTATCGTTTTTTGGACATTTGTCAAAATCAGACTTTTGATCGACGTATGCTCAAAAACGCGTGAACCGATTTCATAAATTTAAAAGCCATTTGAAGTATCTCGATGCGGACTATCGTTTGTCAGTTTTGTTCGACGATCTGCCAAGCCGTTTCTTTGTAATTTGAATAAAAGTGTTAAACTTTTCGTCCACATTTAAGCTCATCCTACCGAACCGATTTTAAAAAATCAAAAACTGTACGAAAGATATTAATTACGAATGATACTTATTAGTTTTAGGTAAAAATCTACCGGGCCTTTTTTGTAATTAACGGTTGAAAAAAAAAAATTAAGCCGACTTTAATGGAATTTTTTTAGCAATATATACCATGGTCTTATAGAACTTACTGAAATATTACGGCTTTACGGCAAGTAGTTTAACTTTAAAAAATCATCATAGTTTAAGAAAATTAGTAGTTTTTTTTTGACGTTTGTTGAAATTGAAATTAGACGATTAAATCCACTCGGAATACTTTTAATCACTCATAATATTGTTTATTATTGATTAAGTCAATTACTTACACATATCGGGAAGTTTATGTAACTTGCCTCAAGACCAACTAGTTTTGCACAGCATTCATATCAATCGAATGTTTTAGATAGATACTATATATTGAACAGATTAATTTTACATTTACGGCTGGGTTTTATATATATATATATAGGTTAATATATAAATATATATATATATAGGTTTTTCTTCCGAGGTTTTTCTTCAGATGGTGAAATAATATGATAAAATTATTTTTGGGCATCCATCCAGTAATTAAAAACAGTTTTATTGAAAGAAAATGTTTGTATTAAGAAAACATACGTTTCGGGTCTTGACTTCCCCAATTTTCCGCAAACACGTACGCACACATTTTACATGTTACACAAACTCCAAGCTGACAACATGTGTTCGCTTGGAATAAGCTTTTTTTATAATAAAATACATTATTTATTTTTATTTTTATTTTAATTTTACAGTTATTTAAAATTTATCATAACTCTACGTATTATCAATTTGTTGTTTCCTAGCTTTTTCATGCAATTTCATGTGTTTTTGTATTTTTTTCAAATTTATTTGTATGGTGAGTTTCTTTACATTTGTTTATTATATGTTTGTTTTTCATTTTTATATACTTTAACAATATATATTTGTTATAAAACAAATTTATTAAATTGGTTAGATTTATGTTTGTAATTGTAGCACTGAAGATGGGTCAAATCAAGACCCAAAACCTAGGTTTTCTTAATAAAAACATTTTCTTTCAATAAAACTGTTTTTAATTACTGGATGGATGCCCAAGAATAATTTATATATATATATATATATATATATATTTCTGTATGTATGTCCTTTTGGATGTACTCGTATTTTGTCCATCTCTAAATATGAAAGCTTTGTAGTCCATTTGTATATCCGCTTATTACGTAATCGGATTTCAGTTCCGGAAAGAGAAATGGCACGACTGGAAATGGTCGGAGCGAAACATATCTAGTGTTCATTTTTTTTCGAAAATATTAATGTGGATTCAAATCCCCGATATTGTTATATATACATGTGTAAATATATACATACTAGTAAACCCGACGAACTCCGTTTCGCCACCAGATGGTTTCGTGAGAAAGATGAAGAAATTTTTTGTTTGTTTTATATTTGAAAAGGAAAAATTTGATTTTATTACACAACAGTAATGAATATATTTCGATTACAAAAATGAAGTGTTTTTTTAGTTGAACTTCTCTAAGTAAATGAAAGTGAATCCGCAAATTATCCCTTTCATTGAAGTGCTCTTTGGTAAACCACATTTTTTGTTTTTTGGTCTGACGTTAACACAAACAAAGCGGATGGATTTCCAACTCGTGAACAGGCAACGTATAAATGCCCATGTGAAAAACAATGATTTTCTTAATGGCACGATGCCATGCACCACTAATTTTCTTAGCTATAGACTTAGCTATAAACCTTGAATGCAAAATTGTCGAAATCGGTTCGTGCGTTCTGGAGTTATTTCGTCAGGAAGGAAAACCCGACTTATTTTTATAAATATATATATATATACGTGTATATATATATATATATATATATATATATATGTAGATAAAATGATAATGGGTACTACTACCCTAAGGCAGGTCCGTAACTTAAATTATTTTTATAATATTATAATATTATATATGAATTCTAAAAAAAATTAACAAATAAATAGCAAAGTATACAAAAATCATCACCATGATTCAACAAATCACAAGTTTCAGCATTTTTTTAAACATAAATTTGTTAGAAAGATTATGAAGTAAAATATACATAATGTAGTGAATTTTATCAGCTTTAGCTTAAATTTTATCAAGCCAGATAGTCGAGAAAATATTTAATTAGCAAATCAATTATTTAAACATATCGCAACTTGCCCTAATAACAAAATGCCACTTACAACGAGTTTTAATTTTGATTAAATGAATTGTAAATTTATTAAGGGTGAAAAGAATGTCCCACACCTTATTTGCAATAATTTATATATACAAAAATAAATTAGATATTTGATCTATAATATTATATATGGTTAAACAGATATTAAATCTATAATATTATATATGGTTCAAAAGCAAATAAAAATTGTTACAATACTGTATATGTTACTTTATAACATTTGGAACAAACTTATATTTAAAAAAATGCTTAAAGCGATTTGTGGATCAACGATAACGATCTTCGTTAAGTTAACAGTGGGCAATTTTTTTATATTTAGCTGATTTTTGCTCAAATTTGTTAAAATACTTATATAGTATTATATGTTATTAAAAAGCTGATACAATGTACTACATTACTGTATATTTTACTACAAGCCATTCTGAATAGTTTGACACCAAAATTGTGAAAAGTAAAATAATATTAAATTTATTTTTGAAATAAATAGTTGAAAATTTCATCTAGACAGCCAAATCACTACTTGTCGATTTTTCAACATATCGATGAAAAGTTTATTTTGCTTAAGGCAAAATGCCACTTACACCTAATTTATTTAATTAAATAGAAAATTCGAACGAAAAACACCACTGCCATCTATGAGTTGATATTCATACTTAATCAAAGAATCGAATCGCTTTCAAATTGCTACGATCGGTATAGCCGTTTTTTGACAAAAGTTGACGAAAGTTCAAAAATCTCAAGATTTTGATATCAAACGATTCTGAATGACTTGAGACGTCGAAAAAACAATGTTAGCAAATCGGATATTCTGGCAAAATATTAAACATCTCAGAAGATAATTAAATAACAGTGAAAAATTAACTAGTGGTGTATGGCATCGTGCCTTAAGGTAAATTGCTGGAACTTCCCGTACCGTAATTAAACAATCGAGGAATATTAAACGTTTTCAAATATATTATTACAAATAATGTGAATTTCATTATTTTTGCTATCTTGTTATTTATATCTGAGCAAATCAAATGTAAATTATAAGTAAATAAATTTATCTCCAGAACATTAACAATCGTCATTTCATTTCGAATTCAATTTCTTCAATTTTTTCAATTTTTTTAATCTAAAATTACAAAAATATTTTATGCAAAATAAAAAAAAGATGTAATGATTTTTTATCCTCAAAAGCAATTGTTTTGTCAATACAAGCAGAAAGTTTTTTAGATTATTCAAATCTGACGCTTAGTTCACTCAAAAACTGCAATTTTTTGCACATTTAGCTCTGTATCTTCGAAATGGCTGGGCCTGCCTCTGCCAAAAACTAATCACCACTTCTCCCAATCATTACTAATTGAATGTTTTTTAGATCATTCAAATCCGATACTCCGTTCTCTCAAAAACTCGATTTGTATTTTCTGCACTCTTTGCTCCGCATCTTCGTAACTACTGGACCTGCCTTTGCCAAAAACTAATCAGTACACCTCCATATCAATAGGAATCGAATGGTAAATAAATCATACAAATCGGTTGTTCCGTGCGCCCGGAAACGTAAATGAACACACACACGCACATCCATTTTTTCTGAGGTATGCCAGTAAAATGTTCAGAAACCTTCAGAACGTCGAGAAATGCAAAAATTTTAATTTTCAGATAAATATATAATTCAGTAAATCACTAATTACGAAAATTGTTGTGTGCTAAACAATAATAATAATAATATAAATTAATAATTAATATAAATTTAGTTCCCATGAAATCTTTCCCATATTTTAAATATTCATCGTTATCAAACCGACATCCATAGATAAAAGAAGAGTAGACATATTTGACAGTTTCGTAAGTACCATAAGCGCCGCTAGAGTTTTTTGGCGCCACTTGCACACTCTGTAGTCGGACATCTTCGAATGTATCTATGCTGCAGCGTGTGTATAACCTCCAAATAAATAATTCATTTTATTTTTGGACTTGGAATGGAAAACATAGGATTTTGAAAATATTAAGGCAATTTACTAGGAGTGGACTTGATTTCAAGGTATGTTGTATTTGTGCAAATTATTATAATTATATTACGTGTTCGGTTTTATGATTCTATTAAACGTGCACATGGGTGAAGCGTCAGAAATTACATTTAGGTTATGCAAGTTGAAATTATTTCTTAATTTTTTCGTTTTATTGAACATTTGCTCGATTTATGTGTTGAGTGAGAATCTTTTTCTCAATGCTTGATAAATGCTTTTACTTGGAATAGTTTTATTAAACATGTTTGTCGAGGAAGGTTGTTCAAGTCGTGCTTGGGCTGAATTTTGTACAGTAATCATCATATGGCACAGTCGAATTAGATTATTCAGTTCAATTTCTACCTGGAGCTGGTTTAGTACAGGGTATTCTGTTTTTTTTTAATACTTTTCCAAAATTTTTGTTGAAATTGAAAATTTTTCATTGCCCATTTTATAATCACCCATCGACTCACTTTTATAAGTACATTCATTCACATCTGACACTTTTTTTTAGGTTTAATTTTGATTACGAAGATACTTGGTAACTAGTTAATGAATAGAAATTTATCTGACTGCAGCCTGTATAGCTTCTCGATGACATGAGTGAGGTGTGAGGATTTTTTTCTTGGACTTAATCGTGGGATCTGGCAAAAATGGGGCCATTTGCTAGAAGGTTTGATTTCTGTTTTTTTGTGTTATTAAATATTTATTTTTAACTAATTAATTTAAATATGCCCGGTTTAAGTTTTGTTTGAGCATCTTTTCCAAATTTTGTTAAAATATCATGGAACTGTTTTTTATAGTTTATAAAATCATGCTCCAGGTATATCTTGTCTAATAATCATTAGACTTTTGTCTAATAATTTGTACGAATTAATCAATGAATCAATTTTTTTCTAAGTATGTTTTAACATTTGTAAATTCTATTATTGCAAAGATATTTTTCATCATGGATAGATTTTGTTATTCGAATAGTTATAGATGAATTGTTTTTTAAGTTTGAAGTTTTATTATTAATCTTAATGTTGATAATAAGCATTTTTATAATTTACAGAACAACTTATCATTCCAGGACTTGATACAATAGATTGATCCAATTCATAAGCAGATCGGCCAAATCTGAGATAAGTATACTTTTACTAGTTTTTGTAATCTCAATACGAATGAATTGATAGTCTATATTAGTATTATACTATTTTGCAGATTTTACCAGAAGCCGAATATATTGAATTATTATTAATTTGTTTTAAGAAGACTATTGGAATCCTTAGTGCTTATCAGAAATTTGAAGTTAAGGTAATTATACTGTTATTTTGTCAATAGTTAATAGAATCATATAGATCTTAAAATTATTACTTATTTCACTGATTTCTTAAAGTATTATTTAAAGAAATTGGAAGCTTGATTATTATTTTACTATTTTATTTATTTATTAAACCTTGCGTCCAAAAATTCAATATTTTTGTTTGTAATGGATATTTTTTTGTGACTCGAAGGTTTATTCACATTGGAAAAAGATTTGTAGCCGAAGAATATGAATTGATCTTTTTTTTTTTAAGTATGTTTTAACATTTGTAGATTCTATTATTCCGAAAATACTTCATCATCAATAGATTTTTTTATTCGAATAGTTATAGATACATTGTTAAGTTAAGTTTTAAGTTTTATTGTTAATATCAATATTGATAATAAGCATTTTTTTTTAATTTACAGAACAACTTATCTATCCGTCCAGGACATTATACAATAAATAATTCATAAGCAGATCGGCCAAATTTGAGATAGGTATACTTATAGTAGTTTTTGTAATCTCAATACTAATGAATTTGATAGTCTATATTAGTATTATACTATTTTGCAGATTTTACCAGAAGCCGAATACATTGAATCGTTACTTATTTGTTTTATGAAGACTATTGGAATCCTTAGTGCGTATCAGAAATTTGAAGTTAAGGTAATTATACTATTATTTTGTCAATAGATAATAGAATCATATAGATCTTAAAAATATTACACTTATTTCACAAATTTTGTAAATATGTATTTAAAGAAATTGGAAGCTTGATTACTATTTTACATTACATTATATTTAGTACATTTATTCACAGAACCAATTGAATAATTACTGTTCAATTGTTTCTTAAGTTTTGGATGGTTCGATGATTTCTTGGAAAGATAGTATATCATTTATGAAATGGTTTATTGCTTCTACAGTTGTTCAAATTATTTTGCATACATATAATTGTATTCACATGAGTATAAATTTGTAAATGATTAATATATTTTTATAGGTTACCGCTACAGGTTGAACAAATGTATTTAACCAATTTTATATGGAACTGGGAACTACATCTATTTATTACTTGTGGAGACAATAATAATGGCTACTTCGATGACAGACAGAATAACAATAGTAAGTAATGAGATATTTCATAGGAAACATACATCTTACAATTTTTCTAAATTTGGAACTTGCGAATAATGAATATCTAGTGTAGCCGGTGTAAATTTTATTTACCCAATATGTTCTTGAATTTGTATAGCCATCAAAAAGTCAATTGTTGAAAATAATTACATTGAAATGGAACATCTGAGAATAAATAAAATGATTTGATTTATTATGTTCCTTTTGATATAAAATAAATGTTCTTATTTAATTTTTCAGTTTTTGGAGCTAAAATTGATGGAGCTGCTTAAATGTTGAACTTCGAATTAATTGGTGATATTGTTAATACGTGAAAGAAGTATATTGCTTGAAGTTTATTTTGTTAGTTTAATTAAAATATTTCGATAGTAGTGAAAAGTGTAAAAGTTTGTGTGTGCAATGTGATTTATGTGTGTAGTGATTTTTGTGATACATCCTGAAGGAGTTTTTATTATCGGAGTATGAATGCTGACTTCCAGCTAATCAAGAATGATTGTAAGGCGATATGGTAAGTGATATTTGTTTAAATGGCATGCTCATATACAGTAACGATCACACCAAATTCGCGAAAATATGATTGATATTGAGCAATGAAACTAATAATACATACTTATTTCAATTTAATCATGTTTACGCTATTGTTTTATAATGTTATTTATAGCTGATAACGTTGGCATATTCCATTACTTGTAAATGACTCGTAATTTCTCCGAGTTTTCGGACTTTTATTAAATTAGTTTCATACAAATTAGTTTTCTTGTATGAATTTGTTAAGGAATTCACAATTTAGCCTTTTATTTTGATACTTGCAAATTATTTTTGTTTATGAATTAGTTAAATGTTCTAAATATCTTTACGCTTTTTCTATTCTTTCAGTATTTGTTTATTTCACAATAATATTAGTAAATAGTTAAGGAATTTACGATTCAGTCTCTTTTATTTTGATACTTTCTTGCAAATTAAATTTTTTAGTTAGTTTAGTTAAAGAATTCGCGATTTAGCCTCTTTTTTATACTTTCTTGCAAATTAATTAGTTCTTTGTTAGTTTAGTTAAGGAATTCGCCATTTAGCTTCTTTTGTTTGGATACTTTCTTGCAAATTAATTTGTTTTTATTAGTTTAGTTAAGGAATTCGTGATTTAGCCTTTTTTATTTTGATACTTTCTTGCAAATTAATTTGTTTTTATGAGTTTAGTTAAGGAATTCGCCATTTAGTCTCTTTTATTTTTATATACTTTCTTGCAAATTGTTTTTATTAGTTTAGTTAAGGAATTTGTGGTTTAGCCTCTTTTATTTTGATTCTTTCTTGCAAATTGTTTTTTTTATTAGTTTAGTTAAGGAATTCGTGGTTTAGCCTCTTTTATTTTGATACTTTCTTGCAAATTAATTTGTTTTTATTAGTTTAGTTAAGGAATTCGTAATTTAGCCTCTTTTAATTTGATACTTTCTTGCAAATTAATTTGTTTTTATTAGTTTTTAGTTAAGGAATTCGCCTTTTAGTCTTTTATTTTGATACTTTCTTGTAAATTAATTTTTTTTTGTTAGTTTAGTTAAGGAATTCGCGATTTAGCCTCTTTTATTTTGATACTTTATGCAAATTAATTAGTTTTTTGATAGTTTAGTTAAGGAATTCCTGATTTAGCCTTTTATGTCGATACTTTATGCAAATTAATTAGTTTTTTGTTAGCTTAGTTAAGGAATTCGCGATTTAGCCTTCTATTTTGATTTCTTGCAAATTGTTTTTTTTTATGAATTAGTTAAATGTTTTAAATATCTTTATGCATTCTATTTTTTCAGTATTTGTTTATTTCACAGTAATATTAATGAGTAGTTAGTAATTGAACAATAGACCCAATATTAGTATTTATTTCGATGAAATTGTTGTCAAATTTTATATTTGAACAGATTCGATTCTATATAGCAATTTCAGAATTATTATTTTGTTGGATGTATTGAATTTGAATCGTATTTACATTGAAAATTGTATTCATGTTTTATGTCGTTTTTTCTGTATGTGTAAAGGATACATTATTTTAAATAGTTTCGGTTCTACAAAAGGACTACAAACCAATTTTTGCATGACCTTTGTGATCTTACTGTATACATATGTCTAATCATGAATGTATTTTTTTCAGATACATTAAAATAATTGTTTAAAATAAGTGTGATGTGCATAAGTGCCTTTAGTTTGGTGAACATATTAAAAATATAAAATTTAAAAAAAAGTGGTTCGAGTTGTAGCAGCGATGCTGATTGGGTTAATTGGCCCCAGGTAGGACTATTGCGTATGTAGGTTTTTTTTATGTAATATGTTTTTTTGTCATTACATTCATATTAGATTAAAATGCTGGACAACTTGTTTCAATGGCATTTAAATTTTTATTTGGAAAAAATCATTTATTAGGTTAATGTTTTTACATAATGCCATTTTTTACATAAACAATCCTACAACGATTCGCAATAGTTTTGAATTACGTTTGCATGCATGCTTTTTACAACATACATAGATTGAATGACTTATTTACTTTGATCGTTTAATTTGATTCGATTTGATTAGTAAGTTCGATTTATTAATTTTGTTTCCTTGTATGTCGAGTTTTGGTTCTCGTGCTTTATTGAGATTGATAATGATTTGTAGATTTGTTTAAAGAATAAATATTTCTTTGTTGTAAGGTTTTCGTATTACGATATTATTAGTTCTTACAGTTTTCATAAATAGTTGCTTTGTTTAGATAGAACATTGTTTTAATTCTTCCACGATTTTACTTGGTGTTGTTAGTTCTTAAAGAGCTTCAATTCGTCGATTTCTGTCATTGGAAGTCATTGGAGGATTTTGGTCTCGATTTTATTCGTTCTTTCCTAATTGCACCGTCGTTTGTTCTTGTATCCTTGAATTTATTTGTTTCTGATAAATTTGCTTCTTATTAGTTCGACGTAAATTTTGTTTAGGTGAATCAGTTTGTTTGAGTTGACTAATAATAATTTGTGGATAGTTGTTTGAAGAAAAAAAAAATGAGGGAAAATATTTATGGGAAAGTAAATTTTGGGGGAAAAAATGTTGAAAAAAAAATTATCTATTACATATCCAAAGACACTTTGCTTTCTACCGTATATATTATATTCAAATTTACAATTTTTTATTTAAAAAATTTCTGTCTTTTGCTCTTTACCGTATATATTATATTTAAATCTACAATTTTTATATAAAAATTTATCTATTACATATCTAAAGACCCTATACACTTTGCTTTTCACCGTATATGTTCAAATATACATTTTTTTATATAAAAATTTATCCATCACATATCTAAAGACCATACACTTTGCTAAATTATATTTCGATACTTTTTTACGCAAGATACTAATATATTGAAATTACCTATTAATTTATGTACCATCTACCATTGATAAGTATTATTATTTGAAATAATATTTCGATTTTTTTTACGTAACATACTCATGTATTGAGATTTTTGAATATCAACATCCAAACATATGGGTTTGAGTTTCTCGGAACCATTTAAACTATAAATCCCATCGCTGCGAAGGGATGTTTCTCTACAAGTGTCGAAATATTATCTTGACCGTCATTAAACTGAATGTTGATTGCTTTCCAAAAGGCTTCATATCGCACTTTTATGTAAACATGTAACGGCTTTTTAAAGTTGCATGCTCGCTAAAATTATTTATGTAAAAATATTAAATAAATTAAATAATAAAGTAAAAATACTTAAAAATATTAAAAATATTATTGTACTTAAAAATACTTAAAAGTATTGCATTTTGAATATAGTATCAGACCATTTATATTGTTTTAATCAAAAATACTCAACTATTATGACTCTTTTTTTTTTGAAAAAGTATAGAATTTGAAATTAGTATTGAAAAATTACTGTTAACGTTTTACAATATTGAAAATTATTGATTTAACACATCAGATACAAGCAATAGAATTCATTATAATATTGTGATATGATACTAGTACTCAATTTCGATCTTTTGCCTCGATACTTATAATACTAGTTATAAGGATGGTCATTGTACGTAATCTATTGTAAAAGATTCATTTCATTCATAATCAGTATTATAACTAACGCGATTGAATAAAGCCTAGTTTATTGTGTATTCAATGAAATATTCTCACATATAATAATCGAAATATTCTGATAATAATTATATAATTTTTGTAATTAATTTGAATAAAAAAATGTGCAATAACTATTTTCAAACAATATAGCGTAATTTTATTTAAAAGTCGTTACTTTATTTATAAGAAAATAAATACTAATTTATAGTTATCAAGTATTTTTATTAAAATTATTATATTTTTGATTCCATATTCAAAATTGATACTTTCGTTGAAAATAGGTACTAATTTATATTCATTAAGTATTTCTATTAAAGTTATTATATTTTCAATTCTAAATTAAAGTCGTCCAATGAAACCATTGAATACTTTTAATCGTCAAATATTTCTGGTGAATAATGACTATTTCAATTCGAAACAATGATACTTTTGCAACTTTATAAAATAATAATTCCTTTGAATGTCCCATGTGTATCATAAATATACATTGTTACTCTATTTCTAAAGTGAGCCATTATTGATGTGCGCAATAAGGGTAGTTAAAAGCTTCAATTGAAATTATGATTTTAGGCAAATCCGTAAATTCTCGGAATATATATATATATATATATATATATATATATATATATATATATATTCATTTCTTAAGCTTCATGTCTCATGTTTGGTTTGGTTTTTGTTTACATTAATGATACGGGAAATAGGACAACGGATGCAGAAGGTTTGTCAATAGACAGAGTACAGAATATTTTGTATTGAAAAATATTTAGAAATATTCTCTAGTTGGATCATTTTTAAGTCGTTGGTTAAGTATTCAACACAGTTTGGCGTTTTAGCAGTTTAGATAATTCGAATAGTAAATTAAATAATTTTTAAAGAAAGTGAATTTAATTATACATTATATGAAAACAATATTTGAAAATCGATAAAGAATAGTGTTCTGTGGAAGTATTTTAAAAAGTTTAAGAATGAAGCAAAGTGCAACCTGTGCTTCCAATTTTTAAAAACTACTATTATTGTCGTAATACTACTAAATTCATAAATGAATACTTTCGTCACAAAACGATACTATTTTATAATTTTTGAGCATTTTTATTGATGATGTAAATAGAATTTGAAATTAGTATCGAAAAATTGTTTTAAACTTGTCAAAACATTGAAAATGATGCTGATTTAACGTAATTCGATCTGTAGTGAGTTGTTATAGATCTTTCTTGCACTTATGTTACATATAATACTTGCAGTATAATTAAGTATGAAATGAAATTAATCGTATTTTAGAAAAATTTAAAACAGATGTATATTTAAATGTATTGAAAAAAAAAATTTTAATAAAAAATTAATTGAACAAAAAAAAAAATTTTTCGTATATGTAAATAGATTCATGTAATGTTTTTTTCAGGAAAATATTTCAGGTTTTGTGTTCTGTTGCTCTTATACTACTTTGGTATAAAAATAAGTCGAAATCATGACAGTTTTTTCGTTTATATTCTTTTTTACTCAGAAATATATTGAATATTTCTGTATCTTCGCGAATGTTACTCACGAATTATAAATTTTTTCATTTGATACATATCTTTTGGTTCTTGGGTTTCTACTTTTTACTGATTCCCAGTATTAATGTAATATATTTAATTTGTAGTCTTTGCATTATTGCTAAATTAGTTTTTGTTGTTTCCCTATACCGGAGATTCATATGTTAAAATTGGTCTTACTAATGATAAATATAGTAGTAGTCGTTTATTGTGTATATTAAGTTTGGATTGAGGACCAATTATTGGGTGTAGTTTATTCATAATAGCTATAAGGTAAGGGGCCCAGTTTCTGACCTTTTTAGAGTGACGGTGGAGGTTAAACTATAATAATTAATATAAAACTTAACTTAATGAAGAAAATTATAATTTTATCTATTAGTTTAGGATTTTTAAAATAAAGTAATGTGCATAAAAAAATTATTTGAACTAAATTTATATTTTAAATTGACGTTTTAAAAATTGACATTAAGAGCTCCAGTTTCTGACCCTCAGAATTCTTCGTGTGGCAGTTTCTGACCCTCAAATTTAATCATGATTAGGTTATGAAGTGCTTACTAATTTTAAATAAACCGAAATTATTATTAAAATAAATAAATTAAATATTTATTCTAAAAATATACAGTTTGTTAAAATTTAACGTATAAATAGTTCAAGTCTTGTTATAACATATTACACAAACAAAAAAAATAAAATTAAATATTCAAATTACTTGGACTTTTTTTTTATTTTAAGAGCTTTTTGTTTCTTTTTTTCTTCAAGTTTTTCTTTTTTAATTATTTTTTCTGCCTCCTTGATGGCTTTATTTTTGGACCTTTCAGCTTTTTTCAATTCTTTTTCTTCTTCTAATTTTCATTTAATTAATTGTAATTGTATAATTGTATAATAATAAAAATATTAGTAAACTAAAACAGTTATAATTTAAGCGTTGATAAAACTGACATTTTTTTATTAATAATTTTATCACTTAAAAGATGTATTTACAAGATTTAAATACAATCTTTCATTTATACCAATGAATATTAAATGTAAATTTATCACTTTACTACGAAAATAGTAAAAAAAATATAAGATAACAATAAATATTATTATTTTTACATTTAATGAACAAGTGACTAAAAACATGTGACAGATAACCTAGCTTTTAGAAGGTTAGAATTGCAGGGTCAACAACTGTGACATACACTTAAATTGAGCCTAGTTATTGACCCTCAAATTTCAGTAATAAACTAAATTTAATATGTTTTATAAATATTTTAAATAAATTTTAATTAATTATTGACTTATTTGTATATTTTTAGTTAGATTTTCGTACTTACATCATAATTAGTGCACGAACTCAATTGTCGTAGCTCCTTACATAAACTGTTTAGACTAAAGCTAAAAATGGCTTCCACAGTCACTTTTGGTTTAAACAATTTTTTTTATTTAGTTAATATTTTTTATATTTTTTTAATTTACATTAATGAGGCATAGAATAAATTACTGTCAATTAAGAAAAAAATTATTTTCACATTAAATGTATAGTTTTTTAATTAATTCCAAAAAAAGTTGAAAAGGTCAGAAACTGGGCCAGGGTCAATAACTGGGTCTTTTACCTTAGATAAGTTTGCTCTTGTATTTATGTGTTAATTGAATTTTAGTTTTTTATCTAGTGCAATGCCTAGACACTTTATCTTATCAACCCAATTAAAGTTTACGTTATAGTTGTTCCTTTTGTTGGTAAATATAATAGCATTAGTTTTGTCTACGTTTATTCTTATTTTTCATTCAGTAAAATAGCTAGATAATTTATTGAAGTGTGTTAGTAGTATTACAATGACAATTGCAGTGTCATCTGCGCATGTTAATACCGTGGTTCGGTATATCGTGAATGTAAAAATTAAAAAGTGTAGGTGAGAGAATTGATCCTCGTGGTAACCCGTATGGTACTGGGTACAGTGAGGATCTTGCTGAATTTAGAGAAACCATAAAAAATATATCAGTTAAGTAAGATTAGATGAGATGGATAATGTTGGAGGGAAATTATTTAATAATCATTTTGTATAGGAGGCCATCAGTATAGTGAGTGGATGTCCTGCCGAGTGCTTAGGTCTAAATCAGGAAGAATATGATTACTGATGATATGTTTTAATATGTTTTAATATAACTTTCTCTGCAAATTTACTGAATAAGCATAGAAGACAAATGGGACTAATGGGACTAATGGGAATAATCGGGGAGATGCGGATCCTTTCCGGATTTAAGGAAAGGAAGTATGTTTGAAATTTTCCATTGATTGGGAAAGTAGCCTGTATCAAGGATGCTTTTGATAATTTTAATAAGAAGGATCATGGCTTTTATGGGAAGGTTTTTAAAAATTATACTTTGTATTTTATTTTATTTATGAATGTTGTCACGTTTTTGGGTTTGATTCAAAGTTCAATGTTCTGTTTAGCTGTTGTCATTTGTAACAAGTATAGGTAGGTCCGATTGTTTTTGTCAGTTTTCAGACCGTGGTCCATATCGTGTTGAACCCTAAATTAATGCTATCTACCTTGTGTTTCCAAGTGATGTTGTGGTATTGTTTGTTGTTAGTTGAGATCTGCCTGGATAGTTTAAGTAATTGTTTAATTTTTTTTTTTTGATTTGATTGATTGAATTTTGAAGGGATAATTTATTTGAAATCGTGATGATTGACCTTTTTAACATGGTTTTGGATTGATTCCTTTTTTGTTTTTATCAATATAAATCGCACACTTTGATATGGCGCGAACAGTGTTAGTTCTTAAAGAGCTTCAATTTATCGATTTCTATAGTCATTGGAGGATTTGACCTATGTTTAATAGATTTTTCAAGAATTTTAATAGCACTTTGACTAAATATTCGTGCTCCTTAATTGGACCGTTGTCGTTTGTTCTTGTGTCCTAGAATTTTTTTTTTTGGATAAATTTGCTTCTTATTAGTTTGACGTAAATTTTGTTCAGATAAATTAGTTTGTTTGAGTTTATTGGATGAATGTAATGTTTTGATTAATAATTTGTGGATAGTTTTTTAAAGGTTCTCGATATATTTGTCCAGAGAATATACTTAATGAATAGATTTGTTGAGAAAAAAATTTGGTGGTTATTTCCGATTATAATCTACGTGGTTAATAGGTTAGTTGGTCGGTTGGGTGGTAGATGTGTTAAAGTATTTGATTCGATGTGTGTATTTGTCATAAAAATAAATTCAATTTGTTAAATGAATCAATAAATTGTTGGGTCGTTTTCTATGATAAAATTGATTTAATAGTTTTTTCATATAAAATCATTGTATTGTATTGTATTTGAGAATCGGATGAATTTTGATTGGTCCTACGAATAAAATAATTTTTTTTTATTCATTATAAATAAATCGTTAATTTTGCATTTAACTCGAGTTATATCTAACACTGTTTTTGTCAATGAAATCCGCTGAATTCTTGTTCAAATAATAATTGTATCATAAAAAACAAGTGTTGTAGTTGAAACTTGAAAATCTTCCACTTATTATTTTTTTTATTAAATCTTGCAGTTATTATTTTTTATTAGAATTATTTTGATGATTTTTATATAGATGTTGATCGATTTATTTGATAATTAAAGAGTTTGCTTATTTTTTACACACTTTTTGTTTTAAATTTTTTTGTTTTAAATTTGTGCTCTTACCACGGGGTTGGATACGATTAAGGTGCCACCAAATAAACAGACGTCAGTAATAAATTTACTAATTAGTAATCAAATGTAACTAATTTTTAATAATTTATTGAGTAGATTAGAGTTGTATTTGGAATACATAACGATGAGAATTAGAGTAGCTCTCCTGGAAGTGTGTTAAATTAAAGCATTTATTTAGATACAAGAATATATTTTAGCGCTTCAATTATGATATTTTAGTTGTTACTTCTTCAACAACAGTTCAGGACTAATAAACCTTAAATAAATCTTTACGAGTAATATTATTGTTATTTTGTTATGTTATTGTTTTGCTAGTGTTATTTTATTAAGAAATTTTATTTATTAATTTTATTTGCTTTTATATTAAATCATCATACTACGGATATCATTTTAATGTCAATTTTATCCTTTGTACTCTTACTTATTTAAATTGATGTTATTTATTATAATTGCTAAATGTTCTATTATTTAACAGTTGTAATGAATATTGTCATTAAAAAAAACGAGTAATATTATAACTGTGCATCCTTTGTATTTAATATAGCGTTTTTAATTAGTATGTTATCTATTTTATTATCTTCATTATTACTGAAGCTGTTTAACTGCATTACGTCTGTTTATTCTTTATTAACTGTTGTCTATTATTGGCATACTAGATTGTCAGTTGTAAATTATGAATAATTGTAAATGATAATTTATTCTGTATCATATGGTAATTTTTTTTTAATAAAGAGTCGATCTCAATAATGTTTTTTACTCCTCCTGTTTAAAAGAAATGTTGAAGTATTTCTAAGTGTAGAAACCTATGTTTCACGTAGAAATAAGTACTGAAATGATGAAATTAATAATCAGTTATGTTTTATCTAGCTGAAATATCAATGAAACATCAAAACCATATTTGTACCTAAAAACTACATTAAAAATGTAATTAAAATCTCCATTTAAATCGCATTTCAACTTTTTAATATCAATCGTAAAATCAAAATCTTTATCAAATCAAATGCGTTCGTCAAATGATAACAGTTTGAAGATTTCCTCGTTTTACATGTTGTGGTTTCTATTTTTCTTTGTTGTTGGTACACCTGCATTCGTTTTTACACTAAAAAAGAGCCATTGAATTTTTGAGTATTTGCAAGAAAGTGGCGTGATTTTTTTATTTTTTGACAACTTGTTTCAATGCCATTTAAATTTTTATTCGGAAAAAATCATTTATTAGGTTTATGTTTTTACATAATGCCATTTTGTTTACATAAACAATCCTACAACTATTCGCAATAGTTTTGAACTACTTTGCATGCATGTTTTTCACAACATCATACATTTAAAATCAGATTGAATGATTTATTTACTTTGGTTGTGATTAATTTGATTTGATTTGATTTGACTAGTTAGTTAGATTTGTTTTGTTTTGTTTCCTTGTATGTCAATATTTTGTTCTTGTGCTTTGTTTCTGAGATTGATTAG
>NW_020539727.1:23910035-23955525 GCF_003426905.1 Ctenocephalides felis
AAAAGGTTAGAATATATCTTTTGAAATGTATGACAAAGGATACATACAGCCTGATAGATACTCCTTAAGTGCTTACTGTTTGATGGATTGAAGGCGATGAGGGCTGGTGGTTAAGTGGTGCACGAGAATTGAATCTGAAATAAAAGAAAAAAAAACAAAAGATTAGAACGCATCTCTTAAAATGTTTGGTGAAGGATACATACTGCCTGCCTGATAGATGCTCGATAAGTGCTTACTGCTTGATGGATTGAAGGCGATGAGGGCTGGTGGTTCAGTAGTGCAGGAGAATTGAATCTGAAATAAAAAAAACAAAAGATTAGAATGCATCTCTTAGAATGTTTGGTGAAGGATACATACTGCCTGATAGATACTCGATAAGTGCTTACTGTTTGATGGACTGAAGGCGAAGAGGGCTGGTGGTTCAGTGGTGCAGGGGAATTGAATCTGAAATAAAAGACAAAAGATTAGAATGCATCTCTTAAAATGTTTGAATAAAGGATACAGACTGCCTGATAGATACTCGCTAAGTGCTTACTGTTTGATGGACTAAAGGCCATGAGGGCTGGTGGTTAAGTGGTGCAGGAGAAATGAATCTGAAATAAAAAAAACAAAAGATTAGAAAGCATCTCTTAACATGTTTGGTAAAGGATACATATTGCCTGCCTGATACTCGATGAGGGCTGGTGGTTAAGTGGTGCAGGAGAATTGAATCTGAAATAAAAAAAAAACAAAAGATTAGAATGCATCTCTTAAAATGTTTGAATAAAGGATACAGACTGCCTGATAGATACTCGATAAGTGCTTGCTGTTTGATGGACTAAAGGCCATGAGGGCTGGTGGTTAAGTGGTGCAGGAGAATTGAATCTGAAATAAAAAAAAAACAAAAGATTAGAATGCATCTCTTAAAATGTTTGGTGAAGGATACATACTGTATGCCTGATAGATACTCGATAAGTGCTTACTGCTTGGTGGATTGAAGGCGATGAGGGCTGGTGGTTTAGTAGTGCAGGAGAATTGAATCTGAAATAAAAAAACAAAAGATTAGAATGCATCTCTTAGAATGTTTGGTGAAGGATACATACTGCCTGCCTGATATATACTCGGTAAGTGCTTACTGCTTCATGGATTGAAAGCGATGAGGGCTGGTGGTTCAGTAGTGCAGGAGAATTGAATCTGAAATAAAAAAAAACAAAAGATTAGAATGCATCTCTTAAAATGTTTGGTGAAGGATACATACTGCCTGCCTAATAGATGAATCTGGATTGAAGGCAATGAGGGCTGGTCGTTCAGTGGTGGAGAATTGAATCTGGAATAAAAAAACATAAGATTAGAATACATCTTTTAATGATTGATAAAGAATACATACTGCTGAAGTAGCTGAAGTAGATTCGAACTATTCCATTGTGAGCACTAAGCTCACACTTCGTCCATTGATTTCCAAGAACACACTAGAAGTGATGAAAAAACGTTAATGCATCAATGTAACAACTTATGCGTATCAGAATAACAAATTGGCGCAATGCTATCTGGATTGCAAACGGCAGCAGTTGTTTATAATTGACAATAATTTAATAATTATATAATTAAATCGAATGGTTCAGATTATTACATGGTTGTTTAATAGTGGATTATTGTGTTAGTGTGTCAGTCTAAACTAAAACTACGAATGCTACCTACATAAACTGCTACTACCCCAAACTACTATATTATCATGCAAGTAATTATCTGAACCACGGGATTACATAATGAATAATTTGTTAACAAGGTAGAGTTGAAACGATATTGAATACTATATCGCAGGAGTTTATATCTGTAAAATAGATACAATTGCGTTAAACTACGTATGCCGTTCACAATCTACTGTCGCCGTTACAAATTGTTAAAAGAAATTGCGCAAAATTAAAATTCAATGCAAGCAAACGCGAATGAATGAATGAGAACCCGACAATGATCTATTTAATTTTGCTCGCGATTTCATAACACACTTATTATTATTGGGTACTTCCCTGGGTCCTTTTCCTTGGTCCTGAAGGTCCTCTTGCGTTGCTGTCTATCACATAAATGAGAGAGTTGACAACCGCGTGGACTTAGTTTACCATCAAGTCGCCGGCGGAGCCACTTGACACGGCAAAAATGACATAGTGCGCAAAAAAAAATTCGAATTGGTCCGATTAGATACTTATCAATATAAATAATAGTAATTATATTATTTTTTAATTAAAATTAAAAATAAATATAAATGAACATAGATAAATAAATAAACAAAATTTATATAAAAAATCGATAAACGAGCAAAATTGAAAAGAAACTAAAGCATAAATAAGCTTAAATGAATAAATAATTGATATGGAAAGTATATAAATAAACAAAATAATTAAAACAATAGATAAATGTATAAATCAATTATTTTAGAAACAGGCTAGTGATTCATGGCGTCGTGCTTGAAGGCAAATTGCTGGAACTTTCCATACTCTAATAAAATATTCAAGCATTATCAAATATTTTCAAATAGATTATTTTAAATACTGTCAATTTCATTTTTCTTATTTTATAGACGACCACGTTGATATATGTTTATATGAAAAATAAATATCAAACAGAGTTAGATTAAAAAACCTTATATTTCTAAGAATTAATCAACTGAATTGCAAAGTTAAAATAATTGAAGTATGTAAAAGTAAACTTTATAATTTCAATTAGAATTAAAATTAAAATCCTGATTATTGATACTCAACTAAACTTTTTTGGAAATTAAAGAAAGACTTGAGATTTGAAATTAAAAAACATCAAAAGCTTCGTTCTCTCGAAAACTACAATTTTTTTCATATACAAAAAATTGTATGCACGAACAAAACACATAGGCATCGATTATTGAAACTTTTGAAATGTAAAGATATGCAAAAATTTTCATTTTCGATTTTTGGACGATTACAATAACGTAGAAAAACTATGGAAAGAAATTATCAAATTTGTAAGTAAAAAAATTAAAAATAAACAATAAGTAAAACAATATCAATTATATGCATAAATAAATAAAAAATTAGCTAAATAAGAAAACTCGTGAAAAAAAAAAATTGAACTATTTGTAAGGGGTATTTTGCCGCACATTACATGAACTTTGCGATATGTGTAAACAATCTAATTGAGAAATAAATTTTAGTGGTAGTACTCCAAGTGGATTTATTACACATTATTGAAAATTTTTTTCCATATTTGGTCTCATTCTATTCAAAATGGCTTGAAACTTCGAGAAAACAAAAATAGCAAATCAGATTCTTTGATAAAAACAAACTTCGCCTTCAGAAAGTTAAATATATAAAAAAACATGAAATAAAATGAAAAAAATATAAATAAATTCTTAATGAATCAAATATCAAAATAGTAAGATAAATAAATAAATAAGCAAATGATTAAATAAATTACATACCTTGAAGTCTCAAAGCGTATTCCATTTAATAAATAGGCCTTTCGAGAAAAGTCTTTGATCCCTCACAGCAGATATCCTGTCGTTTGAGTTGCCATTCCTTAATTGTGGTTCATCAGCAACCTGAACCCAAAAAAAGTATCAATACAAAGCCCATACAATAAATCTTGTACAAATATTTTGAATAATAATTTATTTTGAGATATAAATATGTGATAAATTTTACATATTTTATTTTAACTGTAAGCATTAGCAGTTAACAGTTGAAGCTTAAAGTACGTTTTTAGAAAAACTATGCATTGATCTTCTCCTTATAGTATTTTACAAGTGTATATTAAAAAGCGTAATTATTCTCTAGGTTCCTCAAGATGACAAATAATTGGACTTGTATGAAATAAAAAATACTTGTTTTGTGATCTTACCTATAGTTACAAAAGCAAAGAAGTCTGTTGCAGCAAGCAAGCTAGTAGTAAGATGACACAGTATTCTCGTCCCAGAGTCGACTTATTTCTACAAGTCGACTACTTGCTGCTTATTGTCGACAGCTTTTTTTTTATAGCAGAGCTGAAATATAAAAGGTAATACTAAGTTTAGATTACTCTTTATATGTGTATCTAAAATTAAATATGCATGTATCTTTGACTAATTATTACAGTAATTCTTTGTTATAAAAGATAAAAGTATTTGCAGTGTTCACATGACATAGCCTCCATAGATTTTGACTAGGAAACTAAATCTGGGTTCATCGTAGCAGCAGTCAACAATAATATGTAACATGATTATGATAGATAATACTTTGTCTTCAAGTAAAATATTCTTAACAGAATTTAAATTCTGTTAAACATATATGCTGAAATTTCTTTCCATCGAGGGGAGTATATAAAAATTCCGAGGCTTTTATGATTGCAACAGAAAACTCTTAATGAAATAGGTTAAAATGTATAAATAATTATTGAATACCTAAATGTATTAAGTTTTAAATACAAGACATCACACGCCTTTATTTCATAGTGGTCATGACATTCACTTATGCAAAAGTACTTTGTTTTCAAAATCATCAAATTAAAAAATTAATGCGACAACTTCATTTAAGTACAAAATGTTTCGTATAAAAAGAATTGATATTAGCAATAAAGGAAGATTTTCTATTGGCATTACAGAATCTTTCTAAATTGAACTGAATTTCCTTACAAAAAACTTCAAAGAAATATTGAAATCCTTCAATTTCAAAGTAAAATCACATTATTCTCGAACCCGATTTTTTTGGGTCAAAATTTTTATCACGAGCCAGGATCGTTAAAGCAAATAAATTTTATAATTGCTAGCAATTGAGATAGAATTCCAATCGATGCGATATACGTTAATATAGAAAACACAACAAACACTGAAAAACGACCACATGTATCAAAGCAATATTATCAATGGTTCTTGGCTGCATTCTTAAACTGCATGAAAACACTTGATATTCATCTATGATCGCATAGGATTTAGCGCGCTTGTCAATGTGTTACAAACCAAACTAACCTCAAAATGAAATCAAAATCTGTCAATATGTAGTGAAGAGTATTCGGAGCACCCTTGGAAAAGATCAAGTAAACTTCCTACATAAGCTTCGAATCCACAAATAATTGTCAAACCCGTCACGTAAAATCACTAATTCAAAAATATACTCGGCCAGACACAGCCTTCGTATAAGATATTTGACGCGCCATTTTTCTTCACAATGTGATACAAACCAAACTAACCTCAAAATCTGTCAATATGTAGTGAAGAGTATTCGGAGCACCCATGGGAAAGAAGTAAAAACACCTGTATGAGCTTCGAATCCACAAATAATTCTCAATTCACGTAAAATCACTAATGCGAAAATACACTCGGCCATACAACAACAGTCTTTCACTTGCACGACATGGTACAATAGCAAAAATAATACTACTAACATGTGGCAAATGCACTTACTTGTTACTTGAGTGTCTACTGGCTTCCTATTACTGGAGTATCCACCGGCTTTCCAAGATCTTCTTCCCGCGATGGTTGAGATTAAAAAGAATTGTGCAATGACGCCCGGCAACCAAGAAACCTTGCGTTTGCCATTGTTCGGTAAAGTGTCATTAGGTCCCTGTCACGTGTCATCAGGGTAGACAACAAAATAGACAAGGTATATCGAGACAATATGTCCAACTTGTCTCAAATATCGATTGTGGTCAGTTCCGGCGATGCTTTTGAATTCTACTAAGGCATTTTAACGAATTTAAACAATTAATAATTTTGTTATATAAATAGATTATTAATATTATTTTGCATCCCTATCGTCTGTTTAAAAAATAGGGTTAATATAGAAAACTTGATATTGCTCTGTACTATTGCTTAGTCAACATGTTTTCAAATTAGAGCATTATGTTCTCTTTAATTTTGTCGTTTTATTAATTATATATTAGTTATGATGTTCTTTTACACAATTTTAGTGTTTATAATAAATTTTATGTTTGTTTTACACGGTTTAATGAAACACATTAAGTGTCGAAACGTTTAATAAACATTTTTTTATATTTGCCCTCTTTTTTAATTGGACAATTGGGCTGCAAAATATTTCTAATATATATTATATTGCAATTTTTTGATTGAGGCATCGAGTATCTTAACATATTGACAGAAAAATTCAAAAATAGTTAATTATAAATGTATAAACATATCATCTATTATATATATATAATTCTGAATTTAATGTTGACATATGTATTAACGAAGTCTAGCAATCAGGCATAACATTACAACAATAACAACACATATATTACTACACACTATCTATTTGTGATTTTTTAAGATAGTATTTTGTGAAATATTGTTTAATCACAAGTTTAATGTTTATATTACGTTAGTGCATGCATTACCATATCCGAATACTATGTGTTATTTGAATATTCTAATTTAACGCAAATAGTAAGTATTTTGTAATCTTTATATATATATTTTTTCTTTTCATTCCTAGTCAATTGTTTTAGTTTCCACTGAATGAAGGCTAGGATTATAGCCAAAACGTATGGATGTAAAATAAATTTTTGGTAGATATTACTAGACTTTGTTACTGTACATATATATCTTGACGTAAAAATTTCAAAATCTATTTGTGTAAAATAAATCATACTTTCAAGTACAAATGTAAAATAATCAATAAAAAGTATGTAATTTTAAACACAGACATCAATTTTTTTTAAAACAGGTTCAAAGATATTTTTTTATTATTTTACATGAATTTGATCATTAAAATTATTTTTCAGGTATTTGATGTTTGCATTTATTTACATGGAATATACAAATAAATCTATTTGATATCTTTATACGCTTTTACTTCAACAGTTAGAAATCTAATTTTCAATACACTTAATACGTTATATATAAATATATATATGTATATATGATATATAAATAGATACATGTATATATGATATATAAATACATATCAATTGTTATAACATCAATTGCATCGATTTATATATATTTATATATTTATATCTTTCAGTATAAAACCAATGCCATTTAATTAAAATTTAATTAATGAAAAAAAATCTTAGCGATAACAGTTAGCGCTAAATCAAATCAAAGGCATTTTCAAAATTCTGTATGCTTTTAAAAAATCTAATGTTTTATTTTGTGTCATCAAAAACTTTATCATAGACTATTCACATGAAATATTCTATCAAATAAGATAATGATTGACTTTAAAATATAAACCATTATATAACATTAATATATTACTATTACTCAGTATTGATTAATTGTAATTATATTATTATTTCACCTCTGGAATAATTAATTTGAGACACAAGCTGACCTCTTATTTCGTTTTGTATGAAGCCAAGCCAAAGTAGTAGCCCGTGAGTATCCAAACTTCGTACAGCAGCTGTTTTGAAAACTTGCGGAGAACTGAAAACTAAGATATTTGAAACTACAAAATCTTAAATTTGTTGGTACATTCAGCAATTGCATTTCTATTTTATTATACCTAGGTGAATTTCCACTGTTACATATATTAGTTAGTGTACTTAAGTACGTTTTTTTCATGAAGGTTTACAAAGACTATCATAAATACTCAAAGAAACAAAAATAAATCCTACTGGACGATAAATAAATCCTAGATAAGTTGCCTCTCCTGAAAATTTGAATAATTTTTATTTATGTAAAGTCTGATCTTTAAACTCAAATTATATATATATATATATATATATATAATAAAATGTATTACACATATGTATATACATATATGTATACATACATATATATGTATATACACATATAAATATATGTATACATATTTTTAAAAACGATAAAAATTTCAAATATGGTACAAAAATTCATCAAAATCTTATAAATTTTTAAAGATTTAGAAAATAATGAAAAACTCTTTATATAAAATATTCATGTTCAACTTTTATAAATTTGTAGAAATGTAATGAAAAAAAACGTGTTGTAAAATATTCATATACATACGTATTTCTTAACTCAACTTAAGCATTTTGGAAAATTTCACAAGTTCCAAAATTTTTAAATAAAATATTTATCTAATAAAATTATGGACTATCATTAAAAACCTGAGATTGAAATTTTTGAATCATTATTTATAATGATCATGGACAATAGACATTAAATTTTAAGATATATAAAATAATATAAAGTATGTTAGATTATATAACAATAGCATTTCAATTTAATGAAATACATTTTATTTGAGTCGACATGAATGTCAGAAATCTATTGCACGTATTAAAGACGTAACCAAAGAATGATTTATACATGTTTAATGATTCCCAACCCTACACAATTCTTAACACCCTCCAAGATGTCATCGAATTGAGCTGAAAATTTAAAACCAGAATGATAAAAACTTGTTTTACCTTAATATGAACCTGGAATATCATGTTGTATCAATTTGCATATTTAGTCATCTCTCACAATTCAAACTTGTGGAAGTTCAAACGATGTACAAGAAACAATGCTGTTTTTAAATGCTGTTTTTAATGATATATATTATTTCAGTCTCATGTTCATAGCGAGCAAACTCCATCTGAGCCTCAAGCTTCTCCTCCTCCATTAGCATCTCGCGTTTGAGTGCCTCATTCTTTTGTTTGTACAATTCGTGCAGTTGCTTCCAGCGTGTGCCGTACTCGTGTTCAAATGAACCAATGTCAGCAAATCTGGGACCGGCCTGACGAGCTTTGAAGAATTCTGGATTTTTCTTCAACATGTTCTTTTCCTGGACGCCATCGATGTCGTCGACAAAGTCGAAGGGCTATCTAAAATTTTACACAATTTTGAGTTTTTGCCAATACAACACACAATATTGTGTTATATTGTTTCTTTTATCAGATACAATAAATTGCAGCCAAATAATATTTTCATTATATTCAAACGGTAATTAATTTCATCATAAGTGCATGTAATATAAATTAATATATAAATATATTTTTGGAATGTTTAATTGCAGTCAATTAGTCTAAATAATAATAACAATTATAAATATATAATAACTATGTATGTTTTGACATTGCATATGTGTCATCATTCAACAAATTAAAAGTAAAATTAAAAAAAAAAGATTTAATAATATATATTGATACTAGAAGAAAAATCAACTTATATTGCTTTATAAAAATAATATATATATATATATATATATATATATTATATATATATATATAATGAATAAATGTAGTCAAATCCAATAAAAATCTATAATTTCAAAAAATAAGATCAAAAGTTTCAAATCAGAAATTTAATAATATTTCAAATTATTAACATTGAAGTATTACACCTTTTCTTAAATTTTAGTTTTTTTGGATTTGACTACATAAATATATTATATAAACTTAAAATATTATATACTAGATAGAAAAATAGATAAAACAGAACTTGCAATAAATTTTGAAATTGATAATGTGATCAATTTTAAAAATCGATAACAATACAAAGATACGTAGTAGAAACTAAAAAAAATATGTAGATAAAGTAATTTACAATGAAAAATTTCTAATAAATTTTTAAACAGTATAATATAATTATATTAATTATATCAATTTAATTAAATTGAGTTATAAATTTTAAAAATCATAGTAAATTATGCAATCAAATCCAACGAGACTTTAATTTTTGAAAAAAGTAAGGTTAGAAAATTGTAAAAATTTCTTGAAATGATTTTAAATAATATAAGAGATATAAAATACATAATATATATATATATATATATATATATATATGTGTGTGTGTGTGTATATATATAAATGATAATGTTATGCAATAAAATTTAAAATTTGAAGAAAATAGAACAAAAGTTTCAAATGAGAAATTAAAAAAAAATATAGACAAAGATAAATTTTGAGAAAATTTTAGAAACAATCAGAAATTGTGAAAAAAATTTTGAAATGATTCTAAATATTATAAGGAATATAAAATAAATTTATATTTGTAATGAATGAATGTAGTCAAATCTAAAATTTGCAAAAAATTAAAAGAAAAATCAGAAATTGGAAAATTAATAAAAAAGAAGTTATAAAATTAATTAAAAAAAAAATTATATAGAATAAAGTCATGTAGTCTAAAATTTGAAATAGATGTTAGAAAAAAATACAGTTTAATATGATTTTTGAAATAATTAAAAATATTTTGATAATAAATTTATCAAATATAATTGAAGTTATATAGTCAAATTTAAAAATTGAAATTTCAAACAAATTTAAAAAAAACATTATAATAGGGCATACTGCTAAGATCATTTGTGCTAATCCATTATAGTACGGGAGCCAGCAACGTTTTCGAGCAAGCATTTTAGTCAGGCTGGTTTTTTGGTATATGGTCCTTGGTGCTCTCTCGGTTAGGGTAAGGGCCGTCTGGCAGCTGGAAGTGGTTGCGTTAATTAGTGCGCAGCCAATTTGTACAGCGCGATTTCAAAATTTTGAAAGCATTTTAGTCAGCCCAATTTTCGTTTTTTTGACTTCGAATAGGTTCACCAGACTCAATTTTTTTGTTGCCAGACATTTTGGGCGCTGCTAAATATGTGCCAGACGCCAATTTATTTATTAATTTTTTTAAAAATTCAAATCATTTTAGTCCGTCTGAAATTTTAGTATTATGTTCGTTAAGGGTAAAAACACGTAAAATTAATTTGCCAGACGTTTCTGCGGTTGTTAACCATGTCTGGCAAGCAAAAATGTCTGGCAATATGATACTAGTTTATAGCATTTTTGTCAGTCCAATTTTCATTTTTTGACTTGATATTAGATTTGATAACTTGAATAAGTTATCCAGATTCACAATTTTGTTGCCAGACATTTTGGGCGCTGCCAAATATGTGCCAGACGCCAATTTATTCATTAATTTTTTTTAAATTTCAAATCATTTTAGTCCGTCTGTAATTTTAATTTTATGTTCATTAAGGGTCAAAAAACATAAAATTAATTTGCCAGACGTTTCTGCGGTTGTTAAGCATGTCTGGCAATCGCTAAATACATTGGCGCGAATGAAACATGCACTAACTATAATATAATGTAAAATAATAATCTTTAAATAATACATATTTACAAAATCTGTGAAATAAGTAATAATTTCAAGATCTATATGATTCTATTAATTACAACCAAATGAAACCATACGACAAAATAATAGTATAATTACCTTAACTTCAAATGTCTGATAAGCACTAAGGATTCCAATAGTCTTCTTAATACAAATGAGTAACAATTCAATGTACTCGGCTTCTGGTAAAATCTCCAACAAGACTCCAATGAGGTTTATAGTGCCTATTAATATGACGCCAATTGGACAAACATCTGAA
This sequence comes from Ctenocephalides felis, assembly GCF_003426905.1. NCBI lineage: Eukaryota > Metazoa > Arthropoda > Insecta > Siphonaptera > Pulicidae > Ctenocephalides > Ctenocephalides felis. The sequence continues at coordinate 23,921,285 of NW_020539727.1, forward strand.
AGAAATAATTATTATCATGAATCAATATAATAAATCAAATTAAATTTTATTCACAGATACACACCCAAAACTCAATCCAAATGCATATAAATTGCCCCGTAGCGCAATGTGCTGCAGAGACACAGGTTCTATGAATAAATGTACTAAATATAATATAATGTAAAATAATAATCAAGCTTCCAATTTCTTTAAATAATATATATATTTACGAAATATGTGAAATAATTGACAAAATAATAGTATAATTACCTTAACTTCAAATGTCTGATAAGCACTAAGGATTCCAATAGTCTTCTTAATACAAATGAGTAACAATTCAATGTACTCGGCTTCTGGTAAAATCTCCAACAAGACTCCAATGAGGTTTATAGTGCCTATTAATATGACGCCAATTGGACAAACATCTGAAAGAAATAATTATTATCATGAATCAATATAATAAATCAAATTAAATTTTATTCACAGATACACACCCAAAACTCAATCCAAATGCATATAAATTGCCCCGTAGCGCAATGTGCTGCAGAGACACAGGTTCTATGAATAAATGTACTAAATATAATATAATGTAAAATAATAATCAAGCTTCCAATTTCTTTAAATACATATTTAGAAAATTTGTAAAATAATTGTAATATTTTTAAGATCTATAGGATTATGTTAACCACAACCAATTACCTGAACTTCAAATTTCTGATACGCAGTAAGGATTCCAATAGTCTTCTTAATACAAATGAGAAGCAATTCAATGTACTCGGCTTCTGGTAAAATCTGCAAAATAGTATAATATTAATAATGGATATATAACTATCAAATTCATTCATATTGAGATTACAAAAACTACTATAAGTATACCTATCTCAAATTTGGCCGATCTGCTTATGAATTATTTATTGTATAATGTCCTGGACGGATAGATAAGTTGTTCTGTAAATTAAAAAAAAATGCTTATTATCAATATTGATATTAACAATAAAACTTAAAACTTAACTTAACAATGTATCTATAACTATTCGAATAAAAAAATCTATTGATGATGAAGTATTTTCGGAATAATAGAATCTACAAATGTTAAAACATACTTAAAAAAAAAAAGATCAATTCATATTCTTCGGCTACAAATCTTTTTCCAATGTGAATAAACCTTCGAGTCACAAAAAAATATCCATTACAAACAAAAATATTGAATTTTTGGACGCAAGGTTTAATAAATAAATAAAATAGTAAAATAATAATCAAGCTTCCAATTTCTTTAAATAATACTTTAAGAAATCAGTGAAATAAGTAATAATTTTAAGATCTATATGATTCTATTAACTATTGACAAAATAACAGTATAATTACCTTAACTTCAAATTTCTGATAAGCACTAAGGATTCCAATAGTCTTCTTAAAACAAATTAATAATAATTCAATATATTCGGCTTCTGGTAAAATCTGCAAAATAGTATAATACTAATATAGACTATCAAATTCATTCGTATTGAGATTACAAAAACTAGTAAAAGTATACTTATCTCAGATTTGGCCGATCTGCTTATGAATTGGATCAATCTATTGTATCAAGTCCTGGAATGATAAGTTGTTCTGTAAATTATAAAAATGCTTATTATCAACATTAAGATTAATAATAAAACTTCAAACTTAAAAAACAATTCATCTATAACTATTCGAATAACAAAATCTATCCATGATGAAAAATATCTTTGCAATAATAGAATTTACAAATGTTAAAACATACTTAGAAAAAAATTGATTCATTGATTAATTCGTACAAATTATTAGACAAAAGTCTAATGATTATTAGACAAGATATACCTGGAGCATGATTTTATAAACTATAAAAAACAGTTCCATGATATTTTAACAAAATTTGGAAAAGATGCTCAAACAAAACTTAAACCGGGCATATTTAAATTAATTAGTTAAAAATAAATATTTAATAACACAAAAAAACAGAAATCAAACCTTCTAGCAAATGGCCCCATTTTTGCCAGATCCCACGATTAAGTCCAAGAAAAAAATCCTCACACCTCACTCATGTCATCGAGAAGCTATACAGGCTGCAGTCAGATAAATTTCTATTCATTAACTAGTTACCAAGTATCTTCGTAATCAAAATTAAACCTAAAAAAAAGTGTCAGATGTGAATGAATGTACTTATAAAAGTGAGTCGATGGGTGATTATAAAATGGGCAATGAAAAATTTTCAATTTCAACAAAAATTTTGGAAAAGTATTAAAAAAAAACAGAATACCCTGTACTAAACCAGCTCCAGGTAGAAATTGAACTGAATAATCTAATTCGACTGTGCCATATGATGATTACTGTACAAAATTCAGCCCAAGCACGACTTGAACAACCTTCCTCGACAAACATGTTTAATAAAACTATTCCAAGTAAAAGCATTTATCAAGCATTGAGAAAAGATTCTCACTCAACACATAAATCGAGCAAATGTTCAATAAAACGAAAAAATTAAGAAATAATTTCAACTTGCATAACCTAAATGTAATTTCTGACGCTTCACCCATGTGCACGTTTAATAGAATCATAAAACCGAACACGTAATATAATTATAATAATTTGCACAAATACAACATACCTTGAAATCAAGTCCACTCCTAGTAAATTGCCTTAATATTTTCAAAATCCTATGTTTTCCATTCCAAGTCCAAAAATAAAATGAATTATTTATTTGGAGGTTATACACACGCTGCAGCATAGATACATTCGAAGATGTCCGACTACAGAGTGTGCAAGTGGCGCCAAAAAACTCTAGCGGCGCTTATGGTACTTACGAAACTGTCAAATATGTCTACTCTTCTTTTATCTATGGATGTCGGTTTGATAACGATGAATATTTAAAATATGGGAAAGATTTCATGGGAACTAAATTTATATTAATTATTAATTTATATTATTATTATTATTGTTTAGCACACAACAATTTTCGTAATTAGTGATTTACTGAATTATATATTTATCTGAAAATTAAAATTTTTGCATTTCTCGACGTTCTGAAGGTTTCTGAACATTTTACTGGCATACCTCAGAAAAAATGGATGTGCGTGTGTGTGTTCATTTACGTTTCCGGGCGCACGGAACAACCGATTTGTATGATTTATTTACCATTCGATTCCTATTGATAGGGAGGTGTACTGATTAGTTTTTGGCAAAGGCAGGTCCAGTAGTTACGAAGATGCGGAGCAAAGAGTGCAGAAAATACAAATCGAGTTTTTGAGAGAACGGAGTATCGGATTTGAATGATCTAAAAAACATTCAATTAGTAATGATTGGGAGAAGTGGTGATTAGTTTTTGGCAGAGGCAGGCCCAGCCATTTCGAAGATACAGAGCTAAATGTGCAAAAAATTGCAGTTTTTGAGTGAACTAAGCGTCAGATTTGAATAATCTAAAAAACTTTCTGCTTGTATTGACAAAACAATTGCTTTTGAGGATAAAAAATCATTACATCTTTTTTTTATTTTGCATAAAATATTTTTGTAATTTTAGATTAAAAAAATTGAAAAAATTGAAGAAATTGAATTCGAAATGAAATGACGATTGTTAATGTTCTGGAGATAAATTTATTTACTTATAATTTACATTTGATTTGCTCAGATATAAATAACAAGATAGCAAAAATAATGAAATTCACATTATTTGTAATAATATATTTGAAAACGTTTAATATTCCTCGATTGTTTAATTACGGTACGGGAAGTTCCAGCAATTTACCTTAAGGCACGATGCCATACACCACTAGTTAATTTTTCACTGTTATTTAATTATCTTCTGAGATGTTTAATATTTTGCCAGAATATCCGATTTGCTAACATTGTTTTTTCGACGTCTCAAGTCATTCAGAATCGTTTGATATCAAAATCTTGAGATTTTTGAACTTTCGTCAACTTTTGTCAAAAAACGGCTATACCGATCGTAGCAATTTGAAAGCGATTCGATTCTTTGATTAAGTATGAATATCAACTCATAGATGGAAGTGGTGTTTTTCGTTCGAATTTTCTATTTAATTAAATAAATTAGGTGTAAGTGGCATTTTGCCTTAAGCAAAATAAACTTTTCATCGATATGTTGAAAAATCGACAAGTAGTGATTTGGCTGTCTAGATGAAATTTTCAACTATTTATTTCAAAAATAAATTTAATATTATTTTACTTTTCACAATTTTGGTGTCAAACTATTCAGAATGGCTTGTAGTAAAATATACAGTAATGTAGTACATTGTATCAGCTTTTTAATAACATATAATACTATATAAGTATTTTAACAAATTTGAGCAAAAATCAGCTAAATATAAAAAAATTGCCCACTGTTAACTTAACGAAGATCGTTATCGTTGATCCACAAATCGCTTTAAGCATTTTTTTAAATATAAGTTTGTTCCAAATGTTATAAAGTAACATATACAGTATTGTAACAATTTTTATTTGCTTTTGAACCATATATAATATTATAGATTTAATATCTGTTTAACCATATATAATATTATAGATCAAATATCTAATTTATTTTTGTATATATAAATTATTGCAAATAAGGTGTGGGACATTCTTTTCACCCTTAATAAATTTACAATTCATTTAATCAAAATTAAAACTCGTTGTAAGTGGCATTTTGTTATTAGGGCAAGTTGCGATATGTTTAAATAATTGATTTGCTAATTAAATATTTTCTCGACTATCTGGCTTGATAAAATTTAAGCTAAAGCTGATAAAATTCACTACATTATGTATATTTTACTTCATAATCTTTCTAACAAATTTATGTTTAAAAAAATGCTGAAACTTGTGATTTGTTGAATCATGGTGATGATTTTTGTATACTTTGCTATTTATTTGTTAATTTTTTTTAGAATTCATATATAATATTATAATATTATAAAAATAATTTAAGTTACGGACCTGCCTTAGGGTAGTAGTACCCATTATCATTTTATCTACATATATATATATATATATACACGTATATATATATATATATATTTATAAAAATAAGTCGGGTTTTCCTTCCTGACGAAATAACTCCAGAACGCACGAACCGATTTCGACAATTTTGCATTCAAGGTTTATAGCTAAGTCTATAGCTAAGAAAATTAGTGGTGCATGGCATCGTGCCATTAAGAAAATCATTGTTTTTCACATGGGCATTTATACGTTGCCTGTTCACGAGTTGGAAAACCATCCGCTTTGTTTGTGTTAACGTCAGACCAAAAAACAAAAAATGTGGTTTATCATAGGGCACTTCAATGAAACGGATAATTTGCGGATTCACTTTCATTTACTTAGAGAAGTTCAACTAAAAAAACACTTCATTTTTGTAATCGAAATATATTCATTACTGTTGTGTAATAAAATCAAATTTTTCCTTTTCAAATATAAAACAAACAAAAAATTTCTTCATCTTTCTCACGAAACCATCTGGTGGCGAAACGGAGTTCGTCGGGTTTACTAGTATGTATATATTTACACATGTATATATAACAATATCGGGGATTTGAATCCACATTAATATTTTCGAAAAAAAATGAACACTAGATATGTTTCGCTCCGACCATTTCCAGTCGTGCCATTTCTCTTTCCGGAACTGAAATCCGATTACGTAATAAGCGGATATACAAATGGACTACAAAGCTTTCATATTTAGAGATGGACAAAATACGAGTACATCCAAAAGGACATACATACAGAAATATATATATATATATATATATATATATATAAATTATTCTTGGGCATCCATCCAGTAATTAAAAACAGTTTTATTGAAAGAAAATGTTTTTATTAAGAAAACCTAGGTTTTGGGTCTTGATTTGACCCATCTTCAGTGCTACAATTACAAACATAAATCTAACCAATTTAATAAATTTGTTTTATAACAAATATATATTGTTAAAGTATATAAAAATGAAAAACAAACATATAATAAACAAATGTAAAGAAACTCACCATACAAATAAATTTGAAAAAAATACAAAAACACATGAAATTGCATGAAAAAGCTAGGAAACAACAAATTGATAATACGTAGAGTTATGATAAATTTTAAATAACTGTAAAATTAAAATAAAAATAAAAATAAATAATGTATTTTATTATAAAAAAAGCTTATTCCAAGCGAACACATGTTGTCAGCTTGGAGTTTGTGTAACATGTAAAATGTGTGCGTACGTGTTTGCGGAAAATTGGGGAAGTCAAGACCCGAAACGTATGTTTTCTTAATACAAACATTTTCTTTCAATAAAACTGTTTTTAATTACTGGATGGATGCCCAAAAATAATTTTATCATATTATTTCACCATCTGAAGAAAAACCTCGGAAGAAAAACCTATATATATATATATATTTATATATTAACCTATATATATATATATAAAACCCAGCCGTAAATGTAAAATTAATCTGTTCAATATATAGTATCTATCTAAAACATTCGATTGATATGAATGCTGTGCAAAACTAGTTGGTCTTGAGGCAAGTTACATAAACTTCCCGATATGTGTAAGTAATTGACTTAATCAATAATAAACAATATTATGAGTGATTAAAAGTATTCCGAGTGGATTTAACCGTCTAATTTCAATTTCAACAAACGTCAAAAAAAAAACTACTAATTTTCTTAAACTATGATGATTTTTTAAAGTTAAACTACTTGCCGTAAAGCCGTAATATTTCAGTAAGTTCTATAAGACCATGGTATATATTGCTAAAAAAATTCCATTAAAGTCGGCTTAATTTTTTTTTTTCAACCGTTAATTACAAAAAAGGCCCGGTAGATTTTTACCTAAAACTAATAAGTATCATTCGTAATTAATATCTTTCGTACAGTTTTTGATTTTTTAAAATCGGTTCGGTAGGATGAGCTTAAATGTGGACGAAAAGTTTAACACTTTTATTCAAATTACAAAGAAACGGCTTGGCAGATCGTCGAACAAAACTGACAAACGATAGTCCGCATCGAGATACTTCAAATGGCTTTTAAATTTATGAAATCGGTTCACGCGTTTTTGAGCATACGTCGATCAAAAGTCTGATTTTGACAAATGTCCAAAAAACGATACTAATTTTTGCAAACTTTGAAGAATTTTTAAAATTAAACGACTTGTCGTAGGGCCGTAATATTTTAGTCTGATCTAGAAGACTATGGTGTCTACCGTCAAGAAAATAATGATAAAAATCGTCAAAAAAAATTTTTTTTTAACTTTATTACAAGAAAACGGCCCGGCCGATCTCTACCAAAAACTAATCAGCACGATTCTCAACCAATATCTATCGAATGGTTTTTGAATTTTCAGAATCGATTCAGAATTGCGGACTAAAACGTGGACGAAAAATTTTTCACTTTTCTGCAATTTACAAAGAAACGGCTTGGCCGATCGTTGCAAAAAACTCAGAAACGATAGTCCTCATCGAGATACATCGAGTGGCTTTTAAATTTTTGAAATAAAAAAAAAAATAGTTGCCTAATTTACACAAAATTGAAAGAGTGCTCCCGTATAGTTACAGCCTAAACGCATTTGTAAAAAATTTTGTGCCATATTTTCACTTATACTGTGCTTAGCTTGGCAGCATTTTCACATTTTCACATTTTTCAATAACTGAAAAAGTGCTCCAGTACATAAACAGTCTAAACGCACTTGGGTAAATATTTGTACCAGGGCGGCGCTTAGACTGTGCTTAGCCTGGGTCATTTTTTGAATTTTCAATCCAAAAAATTACAAAAATATTTTGTGAAAAATTATAAAAAAATGTAATAACTTTTTATCCTCAAAAGCAATTGTTTTGTCAATACAAGCAGAAAATCTTTTAGATCATTCAAATCGGACGTTTTGTTCACTCAAAAACTGCCATTTTTTGCACATTTAGCTCTGTATCTTCGAAATGGCGGGACCTGTCTTTGCCAAAAACTACTCACCTCTGCTCCCAATCATTACAAATTGAATGTTTTTTAAACCATTCAAATCGGTTGATCCGTGCGCCCGAAAACGTGGACGAAAAAATGCAGACATACAGAACACACACATACAAAGGACGAATGGGACAGAACACCAGTCTGGGATGCATAAAGGCATTTCCTTCGCTATACAAAAAAAAAACACACACACATCCATTTAGTTTCTGAGGTATGCCAGTAAAATGTTCAGAAACCTTCAAAACATCGAGAAATGCAAAAAATTTCATTTTCGATTTTCGGCCCATTACTATAACTACCCTACGGGAAGTTAAATAAAACTCGCAAGTATACACTAAATTTTTGAATTTATGATGATTTATGTAAACTAGTAGTAAATAATTAAACATCGTCATCGTCATCGTTCGCCCTTAATTAAATCTTTGATTGCCTTGTCGAACGGCAACTAATTAACTATCATAACATAATCTGGCGAGTAAACTATGCAACTGGGATCCGGCCGGAAACAAAACTCATCTAAGCAAAGTGCCGTTAAAACGAGATTTAACGCCGTCTGACAACGTCATAGGTGTATCACATATCACACACACACAAACACACACACACACACACACACAAACGGCTCGTAATATGTCGTTATACGGCAATGCATATCAAATGTGCGGACAAATTATTGCCTCACGAGGAAAATTCAGGATTTAATCATAGAGGACAGATGACAGAGGACAGAGGACAGAGAACTGAGCAGTGCGATTTCCTCGTGTGCCCACGTTTTAGTGCGCAACGGCAAAAGAACACGTTTCTTTAGGGTGCCCACTAGAGTTTGTCGGTTTTCAAAAACCGGTTTTTTGGCGAAAATTATGGAACTCGAAAACCGGTTTCTTAGTGAAAAAAGTCGGTTTTTACTGTATAAATGAAAAATGACAAATATAGCCAAATATAAAAGATAGATGCAAGCCTTTTCATATCGGTTCAATAGCATTTGATATCTTATCAGTCTGCAATGGTTCCCAGAAAAGTTTTGTTCATATTAATTTAGATTTTTATACCAGTGTACATATTAATTTAAATCAGTGTAACTTCTTCTTGAAGAAGTAACTTCTACTCAAACTTAAAAGTAAGAGTTTTAAATCCCAGAAGCCACAAATTAAAGAACAAAAAACTTAAAATTATTCAAGCTTTAAAAACAATTAAGTTTAATTTGGTCGCAAGTATGAGAGTATTTTTTATTTCAGGAAATTTTGTGAGTACACGTCTAAGTAACAATTCGATAGACGTTCTCAGTTTTTTGACATCATATTTTATTAAACAAAAAACAATAAGTATGTTTAAAATTAAATAATTAAAATGCTCGGAACAAACAATACGAAAGTTTAGCTTAATTGTTTTTAAAACTAAAAGTGATATTAACAAATATGTATCAACATGTATCTAATATTTTTTTATTTTTTTTAATTTAATGAATGTTTTTTAGTTAAAAATGTCTTATTTTTATTTATTCGAAAACTTTCCTTTCACTATCATAAAAATATTTTTATTCTTGTATGTGAATATGATACATGAATAACGAGTAATTATTTTCAAAGATATTTAATCAAACTATTATTTTTTAGTTCTACTAATTAAAATTAAATTGATTTTGTTTACTATTCTTAAAATTGAACAATAAATAAATTCAGTCAGACACTGCTCTAAATTACGCTAAATTTGCAGATAAATTACAAAATATTCGAGCAAAAATTTATTTTCTATATAAAATACGAATACCGGTTAAAACCGGGTTTTTTGTAACAATAAAATTTAACCGGTTTTCTGAAATGTCGGTTTTTGTATAAACCCTAGTATGTATGTATGGATACAAATTTTAGTCCACGTTTTTGGGCGCATGGATCGACCGATTTGAATGGTTCAAAAAACATTCAATTTGTAATGACGGGGAGAAGTGGTGTTTAGTTTTTGGCAGAGACAGGTCCAGCGGTTTCGGAGATACAGAGCTAAATATGCAAAAAATGGCAGTTTTTGAGGGAGCTAAGCGTCCGATTTAAATGATTCAAAGAACTTTCTGCTTGTTTTAACAAAATAATTGGTTTCAAAAGAAAAAAAAAAAATTTGTCGAAAATAATTCAGATTTTATTTTTAATTCTGACTAAAGTTTTTATACACTTTAAATAAATAATTTCAACAGTTTATATAATTCTTATAAATATTAGACAATTCTTATAAACAAGACATCCAATATTCTTCGAACATGTTGTTACGGTACGGGAAGTTCCAGCAATTTGCCTTAAGGCACGATGCCATGCACCCCACTAGTTTCTATAAATCTTTGAAGTTATTAAAATTGAAAATATTTTTTAGAAAAGAACGAGATTATATCGCCAGCGAAAAAGTAAAAAAAGTAAAAAAATACAAGAAGTCAATGAATGAATGTTCATTTTAATTACATGAAGTTCTTGAAACACAAATGTTATATGATGATGAGTTAATTTGCAAAAACAATATTTGTTTAGGCGTTGTTTAACATAATCCACTGTATGAACGAATATTATAGAAATTATAAATCAGCAATTAATTTCTCTAATAAAGGTTCATTTCTAAATGCTAATTACAATGACAAACCGATTATGTCACATTTGAAGTGTGACTTTAATTACATTATTGTTTTTAAATATTACCTATATTTTTAATGCTATTATAAATATATGATTTAGAATTTATCATTATATAAATGTGTATAATGATTGTCGACACTAATAAATATGTGCATCACGATTGTTACCATCATATTACTAATAAACATTATGCAAAATTGTTATATGATGTATTTATTTTTAACTTGAATGCCATATTGTACAGTAGCAAATAAGTTTTACTTCAATCGTATGTGAACCTTTTTTTTTTAAAGTATACTGATTTGCTGTAGCAATATAATATTAGACAATAGTTGGTTTAATTTTGTACAAATTGGTAAAATATTTGGTTGAAAACACGAACAGTAATTTAAAAGTCACAAGAGATTCAATAGATAAAAACACTAAAATGCATCATCAACTCATAATAGAATTCCAAATTCTTGCTTGGTTAATTTAAAGTATACCTAGTTGCTATAGGGCCGTATAATGTTAGAAAATATTCTAGTTTATTTAATTTTATACTTATATTTGTATGTAATATTCGTCCATATTAGACAGAATAGATGCACGTCCAATTTTATTTTCCAGTTAAATATAAACCTCTCATTGTATTTCATTTTTCCCTTAATCCCTTTACATATAATTTATTATTAATCTGCCTTAATTATTTACAAACGCAATAACAATAATAATAAGGCACACATGTCCCTTTCTGAAATGTTATGCATAGATTATGAGGTCGTAATTAAGGTCTTGTTAAACCCTTTCATTATAGCGCGGATGAGGTTTACGAGGGAAATCATAAAGTTACATCTCTTGATGAACCAAAAAATAAATGAAATGAAACTTTGTTGCCATAACTCGGATCGTGAACAAACGAATCAACTTTAGGAAATTTCAAGTAGGCAAGTTTATAGAGAATTTGTGTACAAAAGTCAAAAATATTATATCTCAACTGAGAAAAGAACAAATATTTTAATTTACAATCAAAACATTTCATTTTATTCGTTGGCATTATTAACTTCCCGTAGGGTAGTTATAGTAATGAGCCAAAAATCGAAAGTGAGAATTTTTGCATTTCTCGACGTTTTGAAGGTTTCTGAACATTTTACTGGCATACCTCAGAAACTAAATGGAAGTGTGTGTGTATGTTTTGTATGTCCGCATTTTTTCGTCCACGTTTTCGGCCGCACGGATTAATCTATTAGAATTTTTACCATTCGATTTATTTACCATTCGATCCCTATTGACAGGGAGATGTGCTGATTAGTTTTTGGCAAAGGCAGGTCCAGCCGTTACGGAGATACGAAGCAAAGAGTGCAGAAAATACAAATCGAGTTTTTGAGAGAACGGAACATCCGACTTGAATAACCTAAAAAACATTCAATTTGTAATGATTGCAAGAAGAGGTGATTAGTTTTTGGCAAAGACAGGTCCCGCCATTTCGAAAATACAGAGCTAAATGTGCAAAAAATGGCAGTTTTTGAGTGAACTAAACGTCCGATTTGAATGATCTAAAAAAACTTTCTGCTTGTATTGACAAAACAATTACTTTTGAGGATAAAATATTATTATATCTTTTTTATTTTCCATTAAATATTTTTGTAATTTTGGATTGAAAATTTAAAAAAATCCTCCAGGCTAAGCACAGGCTAAGCACACTGAGACTATACGGGAGCACTTTTTCAATTTTGTGCAAATTAGGCAACTATTTTTTTAAATTGAATTCGAAATGAAATGATGATTCTAATATTGTTTGTGATATAATTATGATAATATATAAAGCTTGTTTTTTTGTAGAAGCCGTAAAAGATACAATGCCCCACATGCCATAAAAGATACAATCTAATTTTATTGAAGTAAAACTTCAATAAGCTCGTTTTCTAAAAATTCATTAAAGGGCTGCATTTTGTGGACAAATGATCTAGTTAATTTTAGTATTCGGTACAAAAGTTCTGCACGTACATGTTTTAAACAGTTTTTCAATAAAATTTGACATTATAATATTGTTTGCTTGTCTAATTCTAATAAAGCTTGTGTTTTTTTGTAAAAATCGTTTCCTACTTATTGAAACCTTTCAAACGATGCCCCACATGCCATAAAAGATACAATCTGAATTTTTTGAAGTAAAACTTCGTTAAGCTCGTTAACTAGAAATTCATGAAAAGTCTATATTTTGTAGACAAATGATCTAGTTAATTTTAGTATTGGCTACGAAAGTTTTATACCTCACATAATTAAAAAACTATCAGTAAATAATAGCATTCTAATTTATGTTTATAATGGTTTGATTACGACAATCATTTTTTTACAAAAATCGTTTTCTACTCATCGAGACCTTTCAAACGATACCCCACATGCCATAAAAGGTACCACTTAAAATTTTGAAGTAAAACTTCTTTAGACTACCTAGGCATTTAGAGTAATTTCTTGCCAAAATGTCGAAAAAAATAATAACTATTTATTATTTATATTCGACAAGGCATGTGTGACATCGTGCAAGAATATATATACAAATTTATAGAAGTCAAAGTAGTAATAAAATAGTTCTGTTATGTTACTGGCCAAAATCCTAACCTCCAAATAGTACAAATATTAGAATATAATATTTGTTAAGACATAGTTTTTGGACAGTTTGCAACTGGTACCATAATAGAACTATTTTAGCCCTTAAATTAGTCTTTTTTCCCCCTTACATTGTTAAGGGATAAATTGATTTATTTATGATTTACATTTGATTTGCTCGGATATAACAAGATAGCAAAAATAATGAAAGTTACAGTATTTGTTATTAACGTTTAAAATTTCTCGAATACTTCGTTACGGTACGGGAAGTTCCAGCAATTTGCCTTAAGGCACGATGCCATACACCACTAGTTTTTAAACCAAAATTATACTTAATAATTGTGACTTATCAATTTCCTAGACCTAGTCGTATATCTAAATCGTAACATTTGTTACTGTCACTTGTGCATACCCTTTACCTTCTACTCTACAGTACGGAGTCCTCGCCACCCGCCCTTGGCCCTTGGCCCTCTGAATCCGAATGATGGCAGTTAAGTGACCCGAGCTAATTTAAATAACCCTTTTCACTCTTCATATAATATTAATAAATTCCTCTTTATTATGGATCCGACGTTACTACGAATGTACAAACTCTCTCTCACTCTCTAGTCCTAGTCAGTCTCTCTCTTTTGAGGAACGAATATATATATATATATATATATATATATATGTACATATATATATATATATATATATATATATGTATATATATATACTATCTGACCCGGCAAACGTTGAATTGCTAAGTAAGGTATATTCTAAACAATTTCTTCAAGTCGATCCAAGTCTTATTTGGTCGAGCAAATACAAACTATATTATGAAAACCAAGCCAATTATATCACAACAAATAACACATTTCAAGCGAACAATTATCTGACTACGTTCAGTAAAACTGCCAGCTACTTCATCATTGTAGAAATGTGCTTTTTTTGCTGTCTTTCAAATATTTGTTATCTAGACCTTTTTACTAGGTGGCAAACAGGTTTAATGTCTTATTTTAATTTTAAATGTATTTTACAAAATATGTACATTTTTAACTAATGCTAAAAAACTACTAACGAAAGAAAATACTCTTATATGGATTTTCAAAGATTACCATTTATCTCCCGATAGCAAAGTCACAAGAATCAAGGTTATAGCTGGTTATACATTTTTTCCCCCTACTTTCAAATATTGTTGTTAAACAATGCTTAACTTTACTGGTTTTTGACACATCGGTGGTGGACCTTTCTATTCTTCGCTAAATTCTGGGAAATTATTATTTACTGGGAAAATGTTATTCGACAAAATGTCCCTTCGATCGATACCAAATTTAGATTCTGAATTCAAATAAGATAAATAAAAAATAATATAACCTAGAAAATGTTTTATAAATACCAATGAGTATATGATTATATAAATGAGATCTTTCAGAGCACCGTGTTTGAGAAAAATATGATTTGCAAAAAGAGTGCTACAACGCCAAAAAGTGCATTTTCATATTAACATTTCAAAAAAATTGATATTTTGAGTTTCTAGTAACACTTGCGGCTCTATTACATGATTTTACTGAATTGCAAATTTATAGCTGTTTTTGTAAGAAACATATGTGATTATATATTTTCATAATTTAGTATACATATTAAGAAATAACATACTAAAATTTTGTAACTCCAGTATAACGTTTTCTATTTTTAAATATTTTTCAAAATATTCATCAAACCGTAGACTTGCAACTATTGGAAACTAGATATGCAAGAGTGCATTTGTTTACAAAATTGCACATTTATAGCTTTTTTTGTTAAAAACATATGTGATTTTATATCTTTATAATTGAGTACATATATTAGCTAATAACATACTAAAATTTCACAGCTCTAGTATAATATCGTATATTTTTAAAACATTTTTCAAAAGTACTTCTCATATCATATCCAACCTTCGATTCGCAACTAATAAAAATAAAGTATGCAAGTGTGCATTGCAATTATTTTTTAGTTTCTTCTGTTAGAAACAAATTTGATTTTTTATTTTTATAATTTAGGACACATATTAAGAAATAACATACTATAATTTCATAACTGTATTACAACGCTTTGTATTTTTAAAATATATTTTAAACCGTCAATTTGTTTACGTCAATACGTTTTGTATATAAATAAAACTACAAACAAAACTACTTACTATAATTTAATCACAATTAAATAATATTCACGTAAAACATCCTATTAAACGTAATTGAACAACATCTGTCAAAAACGTTTGACATTTGACGTATTAACCACCGTCCATTGTTTTATTCAAATTACGGTTCTACAAACATGTTCAAAATAAAAATGTAAAGTTTCTACGCGATTTTGAAATAATATCTCACCTTTCCGCCAACCTACTGATTAACACGAATTTTTCAAGGCTAAGACTGGCCAAATCGGTTTAGCCGTTTTCGAGTTTTAGTGGATCATTTGATCGAGAGTCGACATCATATTATGATAATTTTGTTCGTGTCTTGCAATGAAATTTTGTGCATTTCACTTATCAAATCTCTGATAACTTTTTAATGGTTTGTCGGATACTAATGACAAATATTTGACAAATTTGTACAAAATTATTCAATCTATAGTGAATTCTAACATTACAATTACCTAGAGCAACTCGGTATACTTTAAAATTGTAATTGAAAATAGATAAGTATTTTTCAGGGTGCTCTAAAATAGCAATTGAACTGAGGCAAGTACTTTGTGTTTGTGAATTGTGCATTTTGTTTATTAAATCTCTAATAACTTTTTAATGGTTTGTCGGATACTAATGAAATATTTGACAAATCTGTATAAAATTAATCAATCAAACTTATAATATTTTCTAATATTATAAGTACCTACAGCAACTCGGTATACTTTAAATTCGTAATTGAAAACAGGTAAGTATTTGGAATATTTGAAGTCTAACACCAAGACAGTATTTGATTCAAAAATAGCATAGGGTCCGTCAGATAAATTTTTTTTTTGAAAATGCTATATATAAACTACTGAATATTTTCTCAATTTAAATCTTTTGCATTTGAAAGTGCAATCCTTCTGGTTAATAATCGAAAATAATTTCATTGAAATGCCTGTCTAAATTTTTAATGGCTGACAAAATTTCTAAATTGCTACCAATAAAAAAAAGTTATATGGCGGACCCTTTAGTTTGCAATTTTCCGCCAATTTGCCAAATTTCAAATTTGTAATTAAATCCACCATGTTATGTTGTATATTTGAAAATTAATTTCGCTTCCTTCCTTGCAAGTTAATAATAATAATCTCGGGTTAATCTAAGAGGCGAACAATAATAATCTTGGTCGTTCGTTGTTCCTGCCTTAGTACATAGTAGTCGTCTGATATGTTAATCCTGGTACGATGATGAAGGTAATCCTGGGCATTATCCTTTGCTCAGATTAGCGGAGATTATTGCTGATTGCTTTGAAATTAGTTAACTAATCTCGAACAGGCTGATGCACACTTCCTTACATCCTTAATATATCTCGCTTCCCTCCTTACAGTAGAGATAATTATTGAGAAGTTAATTATTAACGATAGAATTTTGATAAAAATGGTATAAAAGTAAAATCTTTTTAGGCGCGACTAGGGTGTAAATCCGTACAAATGCAACGGAAGTGCGTTACGGCAAGGTCGAGTGCCAAAGATTCGTCATTCGCTCTCGATGATATCATTTCTATACGGGTCGATTGTGATTAGTCATCGTATATGTGAATAGAAATCTGTCGTTGTATGCGTACCGGCATCAACGTTGTATGCGTATCGATATCAACAAGAAAATCGACATAGATAAATAAACATTTTAAAGTTACATCATAGTAAAAATGTTGATTTAATGATAAATGCCCGAATCAGAAGAATATTTTACCCTGTTCCTTGAAAATAATGAAACAAATTAAACATTTGTACTGAACGTAAGTTTATTGATTAGAAATTATTAACTTACCGTAGGGCAAGTTAAAGTAATCGCAAAAATCAAAAATAATTTTTTGAAGTAAAACTTCTTTAGGCGCGACATACTTCCATTTGTTTAGGAACGCACGAAAATTGTTTGAAAAACAATTTACAAATGATAGCTTTGGCTATGTATGTTTTGTGTGTGATCGACTTTGGTTTCAAAGTGACTTAAAAATATTAAATGATGCTCAAAAACAAATTCTTGATAGTGGTTTTTTAAATATTGATTCAAATAATCAGGTTGGATGTCAAACTTGTCGAAAGATATTAAATTCGGGTAAAATTCCCACTTTGTGTAAATTTAACGGTATTGTATTTCCACCTGTACCAAATTATCTACCTAAACTAGATACTGTATCTGAAAGGTTAATTTCACCTATTTTTAGTTTCATGAAAATTAGACGATTGCGACATAGAAATGGACTATTTGGCCAAATTATAAATGTGTCTGTTGACATTAATAATATGGTTAACTTATTACCTCGTAATATTGATGATGATCATTGCATTAACGTTCACATAAAAAAGCAAACGATTCGTAGATCAAGCTATGTGCAGTGCTTGATAAATAAAACAAATATAAAAGTATGGCTTCAATTTGTTAGGCAAGACGGATATTACAGCTGTTCAAGGAATGAGATAATATCGTCAGCGAAAAAGTAAAAAAATACAAACAGTAAATGAATGTATGTTAATTTTAATTACATGAAGTTCTTCAAACACAATTGTTACAGAATGAGTTAATTTGCAAAAACAATATTTGTTTAGGCGTTGTTTAACATAATCCACTGTGTAAATGAATATTATAGAATTTATTAATCAGCAATTACTTTAAAACGATCATGCCATATTTCAAGTATAACTTTGATTACATTTTTGTTTTTAAATATTATACACATTTTGTAATACTATTATAAATATATAATTTATAATTTATTATTGTATAAATGTGTATAATGGTTGACACTAATAAATGTGTGCATCACGAGTGTTGTCATATTGCTAATGAACATTATTCAAAATTGTTTTAGGATGTATTTATTTTTAACTTAAATGCCATCTTGTACAGTAGCAAATAAGTTTTAGTTAAATCGCGTGTGAACGTTACCCTTTTTTTTTTACCTATTTAAAAACAGAATAACTTTTTCTTTAGTTAAAGCCTTAATAATCAGCTCAGAGAGAAATCTACCATCCATATATCGGTTCATTAATTCCTCTAATAATTTATTAACTACAATCGCGCATATCTCGATATTTCGTTCATTTACCAAATGGCCTATAAACCGCCAACAACCACCACCAACCATCATCGAACAATTGTTAAATGCTGAATGTTAAATTGTTAAATCTATCAATAATTTCCCATAGAGGAAAATCGCACAAAGTCGCAAATGGATTGGCGGACTGGCGGACTGGTGGACATTTATTGTATGAAATATTCAATTTGGCAATTTGTTTAAGTGTCAGTATAGGAATATAGTTCAGCGTTAGTATTAAATAATAAATAAATTTAATAACCTGTTTTTTTTTTGGTTTTTGCAATGATTTAATAGAAATCTATCCGTAGGGAGCTGGTCACTAGATTTCTGACTTGGTAGTAAATAGTGCTGTATATTTTGGTAGCGTACAATATTGAACTAGTGGTGTATGGCATCGTGCCTTCAGGCAAATTGCTGCAACTTCCCGTACCGTAGTGAAATATTCGAGTTTTCAAATACATCATTACAAAATACTGTAACTTTCATTATTTTTACCTTCTCATTATATCTGAGCAAATCAAATGTAAATCATAAATCATAAATCAATTTATCTCCAAAACATTAACAATCGTCATTTCATTTCGAATTCAATTTCAACCAGTTGATTTGGTATTTAGCCTTGAGGCAAGTTATATGAACTTCCCGATATGTGTAAATATTCGATTTAATCAACAATGAACAAATTAATTTATGAGTGATTAAAAATATTCCGAGCGGATTTATTACACATATTTGAAAACGAACGAACACTTTGACTCGGAGTATTTTCTAAAAGCAAATTTTCAAAAATCAATTTTTATATCTGAAACAGTTTCTAGGACTTTAATGGTTTACTATGTTCATTAAAAGCAAGTATTCTATCGTTATATCAAGTAAATAGTCTAATTTTAATTTTAACAAACGTCAAAAAAAACTACATTTTCTCAAACTTTGATAAATTTTTAAAATCAAACTATTTGTCGTAAGGCTGTAATATTACAGTAAGTTCTATACAACCATGGTATATATCACTAAAAAAAAATACATGAAAATCGGCTTAATTTTTTTTTTCAACAGTTAATTACAAGAAAACGGCTCGTTAGATTCTCACCTAAAATTAATCAGTACCATTCCCAACTAATCTTTCGAACAGTTTTTGATTTTTTAAAATTGGTTCGGTAGGATGAGCCTAAATGTACACGAAAAGTTTAACACTTTCTTTCAAATTACAAAGAAACGGCTTGGCAGATCGTCGCACAAAACTGACAAACGATAGTCCTAATCGAGATACATCAAATGCTTTTTAAATATTTGAAATCAGTTCAGGCGTTTTTGAGAAAACGTCGATCAAAGAGGTCTGATTTTGACAAATGCCAAAAAAACGATACCAATTTTTGCAAACTTTGACGAATTTTTGAAGCTAAACGAGTTGTCCGAGGGCCGTAATATTTTAGTATGATCTAGAAGACTATGGTATCTATCGTCAAAAAAATAATAATAAAAATCGTCGAATAAAATTTTTTCAACACTTTATTACAAGAAAACGGCCCGGCCGATCTTCACCAAAAACTAATCAGCACGAGTCCCAATCAATATCTTTCGAACGGTTTTTGAATTTTCATAATCGGTTCAGAATTGCGGGCTAAAAGTAGACGAAACATTTATCACTTTGCTGCAATTTACAAAGAAACGGCTCGGCCGATCGGTGCACAAAACTCAGAAACGCTAGTCCTCATCGAGATACATCGAATGGCTTTTAAATTTTTGAAATCGGCCCAGCCGTCGATTTACGGCAAAAAATCTGTTCACATACACATACACACACACACATACTTTTTCCAAATTTGATCTCATTCGATTCAGAATGGCTTGAAACGTCGAGAAAACATAAAATTAGCGAATCGGATTTTTTTTATGAAAACATAAACTTCTCCTTCGGGAAGTTAAAAATTACAATATTTATTTAGATTTATTATTCTTACTTTTTTACCACGTACCTCCAATTTCAATGACTTCGTTTACACTTTGACGTCTTAATTTTTGTGTCAAACTACTGCATCCACACTAAACATTTTGTAACAACTAATAACCACAATTTTACAATCACTATTAGTATTTCATAAAACATTTTTATATAAATTTTAATAGTAAACTAGTCGAATCATGACTAACAGAAGCCAAAGAAGTTAACATTGCAAGACCTCGAGTGTAATGACAAGTTCTTACATAACAATCTGCACAGTAGGTACTATCGATTAAATATCGGATTATAAAAATATCGATTTTTCCTCAAATATTTGCAGTTGGCAATTTGGCTATCAACGGTTGTCAAATATTTCACAGTAGTTCTCAATTATTACAGATATCACATAGACATAATCAGAATCACATCATAAGAAACTAGTGGTGATCGTGCCTTAAGGCAAATTGCTGGAACTTCCCGTACCGTAATGAAATTTTCGAGAAATTTTAAACGTTTTCAAATATATTATTACAAATACTGTAACTTTCATTATTTTTGCTATCTTTTGTTATATCTGAGCCAATCAAATGTAAATCATAAATCATAAATCAATTTATCTCCAGAACATTAACAATCGTCATTTCATTTCGAATTCAATTTCAAAAATAAAAGTAGTTGCCTAATTTACACAAAATTGAAAAAGTGCTCCCATATAGTCACAGTCTAAACGCATTTGCTAATAATTCTGTGCGACATTTTCACCTATACTGTGCTTAGCTCGGCGGCATTTTCACATTTTTCAATAGTTTTCACAAAATTGGAAAAGTGATCCAGTGCATAAACAGTCTAAACGCACTTGGGTAAACATTTGTATCAGAGTGGCGCTTAGACTGTGCTTAGCCTGGGTGATTTTTGGAATTTTCAACCCAAAATTACGAAAAAAATTATGGAAAATAAAAAAAGATGTAATAATTTTTTATCCTCAAAAGCAATTGTTTTGTTAATACAAACGGAAAGTTTTTTAGATCATTCAAATTGGACGCTTTGTTCACTCAAAAACTGCCATTTTTGCACATTTAGCTCTGTATCTTCGAAATGGCGGGACCTGTCTTTACAAAAAACTAATCACCTCTTCTCCCAATTATTACAAATTGAATGTTTTTTAGATCATTCAAATCTGATCATCATAACTCTCAAAAACTCGATTTCTATTTTCTGCACTGTTTGCTCCTTATCTCCGTAACGGCTGGGACTGCCTTTGCCAAAAACTAATCAGCACATCTCCCTATCAATAGGGATCGAATGGTAAATGAATCATTCAAATCGGTTGATCCGTGCGCCCGAAAACGTGAACGAAAAAATGCAGATATACAAAACACACACACACATCCATTTAGTTTCTGAGGTATGTCCCTTAAAAATGTTCAGAAACCTTCAAAACGTCGAGAAATGCAAAAATTTTCATTTTCGATTGTTGGCCCATTATTATAACTACCCTAAAGGAAGTTAAAAATACTACATCCAGTGACAAAATAATTCTTCCATTCAAAAAATCTTTAACTTCACTAAAATTCTTCCCTTATCCCTTTACCCCATTTTATCAGCAAATGAGAGAGTCCTTCAAATTCATCCCTTTTCCCCGATGAATAATTGATGTCATCCTCTGCATTGCTGTTTCTGGTACGGAACTTTCTCAGGAAGACTAAGAAGAAGAAGAAGTCTGAAGAAACTTTTGACAATTAGTCGTCCCGGTTTATGAATAATAATTTAAAAGTTGGGAAATTTGTAAGAACGAAGAAAGGCATCGTGAGATTGAACGAACGTGGAGGATTCGAGTTAATTTTTGTGAATTCTTGAAAGAATATTAGTTGTATTAAATGATCATAACACTGGTGATGGGATACGTTATGGTTACGAAACATTTGCAAATTTAATATACGTAAATATAAAATTTCAATATTTTTTTTTTATTAGCTTTATAAACTAGTACATTAGCCATATGTTTACATTCATTTACAATTACATAATATCTACACTATTTCTTAAAGTCTAGTCTTACGTATATATCATTGTTTTATGTATATTCCATTTATAGTTTTATATTATTAGATTTGATGTAAGTATAAAGAGCTAATATTTCATTAATTTAATTTATATCTAAAGTATAAAGTAAATCGCAAAATGTGTTGGTAAGCGCATAACTCAACAACGCCTAGATCAATTTGGCCAAAACTTTCTTTAAAACGTTTGCTGATGTCCAAGGATGGTTTTTACGGTGAGAAAAAATCGAATAATTGCCGGGAAAACCCTAAAAACAGCCCTTTCGTTTTTCACATACAAACGTTTTCAAACTAAAACGTAGAATCAATTTGAGAGTTAAAATTCTCCTGCAATTATTAGAATTTTGATAAATTTTTCTGAATGGGATTTTTTTAAAAAAATTTTGAATTATAGAAATATAGTTAGATTGTAGAGATAAATGGAAAAAATTATAAAAAACCGCTTATCATTCATTGACATTGGAAATATTTGAGGCATTGTTTGGCATTGAAAAGACTGTCATTTGCCATTACCTTTAAAATAGTATATTACATGTTCTGATAAAGTCGGAATTAAAAGAGTTGTAATTCAATTAATGCGGAGTGCAGGATTATTTTTTATGTTCAAATGCGGTTTTAAAGTATACCGAGTTGCTGTAGGGTATTATGATGTTAGAAAATATTAAAGATATTTTAATTTTGTACCAATTTGCTGAATGTTTCATGTATTTTAAATAGACTGTTTGAATTTTACGAATTATGCAACAAATAAATGCATAATAAATATTTATAATTGTTCTAATTTCTTTAATTCTAATAATTGAAATTGTTTTTTTTCAATAAATTAATATATGTTTCTTTTCTCAAAAATAAATACAATTAATAAAAAATATTATTAAAATAATATATATATATATATATATATATATATATATGATATATAAAATTCTTCTGTGAAGGGGTATGAAATAATAATGTCTCCTAAACTATAATTCGGATTTTCATGAATCTACTTGAAGTTTGTTCGGAAAATTTTCTAGAATTTTTAGATTCATAGAAATATAGTTAGATTGTAGAAATAAATAGAAAAAATTACAAAAAACCGCTTATCATTGTTTGACCTTGAAAATTTTTGGAGCTTAGTTTGACATTAAAAACAAATGAAGACATTTGCCAAACATTTTTATTCACTTATAGGCTAAGGCAATATTAAAATATAATAAATTTATGATTATAAATAAGGAAAATGTAATGTCTACATTATTATTCCGAAAAGCAGATAATATAACATACATTATATATTTAGTACAGAAACTGTCTGTAAACATACCCTTTATAATTAATTTGGCAGATTATTATTTTTTAACTAATGCAGTCGTGTTTTGCCTTACTTTACTAAATCACAATACAAAAAAAAATTACTTATTCAAAAAAATATTTAAAAGTTTCATTGTGCCAAAAATTATATGTTTGGCATTGGATACGAAATATTTAGTCAAGTCAATCGAGTATTTTGGGTCTGAATACTTTTAATATGCTCCAATTTGCCTGAAATTTTGGAATTAGGTTCATCTAACTCTCAAGTTTAAAAGTGAAAATAATTTAGACTTCGTATCGATAAAAGAACTAATTATAAGAGAAAAATGTTTTATAATATTTTTCAAAATAGCAAATACTTTTCAAGTTACTGGCTACTAAAAATTTGTTTCTTTTGTGCGTTTTTCATCGCTTTTTGCTAATATCTTCAAAAATATATCTTTTAACGAAAATCATGTAATGATAAAAATTATATTAATTAAAATCTTAATACATTGGTGTTTTGTAAGGTTTTCAATTTCAAGTTAACAATATTAGGCTAGATATGAAAATAGAGTTAAGTGCTCAAAATAAGCTTTTAAATGAGTACTTCTGCGTGTAAAATGAGTGTGCCATTGTGCAAATAAAAGACGAATACTATGTTTTTTCATTTAAATATAATAATTTAAATAATTTTTTCTATCTGAATTTGTTATACGTTTTAAAAGACTTCAATTTCCAATACGTATAAATTATGCTATAAATCACAAAGGCAGACGATGATTTTTTGTGGGATAAATTTGGAAAATAAATGTTTTAGTCGTGAAATAAACAAAAAAAACATTCATTTGTACATCCACATCTACAGGTATGACTAAAAATATTGTATCACCCTTGACATTAAAATAAATTGAGCTATTGGAAATAAATTTGTTCTAGTAATTGCCGTGTATAATTTTTAATATACAATTTTATTTAACATTTTTTAATATTTGTTAAAGGGATAATTAAAGTATTAACTGTCGGAATTGAGAATCATAATTTTATTTGAAGCAGTTCTATATTTAACATCACTCGTATATTGGTGTAAATAGTAATTTGAAAAACAATAATTGTTATTTTTAACTGAACGGTAAATATTAGTAAAAAATATTAAAAAAATGTAGATGTAGGACAACGTCTGTCGGGTCATCTAGTTTTAAACATTTTGCATATAGGTTATAAATGATACCGATTGGGATTTCTATTATAATATCGAAACGCGTGTGACTTTAAAATTTCTTAGTTTTTTCTACTCATATTATTTTGTAATTGCTTTTATATTAGTGTCATAAGCCAAATTGATGTACTAGTGCAAGTGCTGTAGAGGTAAATGATAATTTTAAATAAAATATATTACATACTTTGCAAATGCAAGAACCTCATCTTAAAACCAAAAACGTACCAAAGTAATTTTCAAAAAACTAAATTAGTACATCCACAACCATCTACATCCCCAAACATGTATCCTTTACCTCGTAATTCTACAATTTCGTCACGTAATACGACCAGTTTTATTGTCTCGACATACACACACACCAATTTGGCAACATTTTCCCTTTTTTCCCTTTTTTTCCTGTTTTTTCCACCGCATTCGACGTACGTGTCGATCCCCAAAGGGACATTAAAAATATCGTAACTCTTTTCCTGAACGACAGAAGAAAAAAGGGCACATGTGTGTTGTGTGTGTGCACATGTGCATGTGTTTTCTTTCGGGGATGATAAAAAGGGATGAAGGGATATAGGATGGGCGTTTGTTTATTGCATCTCTTGTAACTTTTAAACGGTTTGTCTGATATGAGTAAAATGTACTAGCTGTAAGTGGAATTCATTTTCCATAGAATATTTTTGTAATTTCGGATTAAAAATTAAAAAAATTACCCAGACTAAGCACAGTCTAAGCGCCACTCTGGTACAAATGTTTACCTAAGTGCGTTTAGACTGTTTATGCCCTGGAGCACTTTTCCAATTTTGTGTAAACTATTGAAAAATGTGAAAATGCCGCCAAGCTAGGCACAGTATAAGTGAAAATGTCGTACGGAATTATTTGCAAATGCGTTTAGACTGTGACTATAGCTATACTATACTATGGGAGCACTTTTTCAATTTTGTGTAAATTTGGCAACTATTTTTTTTTTGTAATTGAATTCGAAATGAAATGACGATTGTTAATGTTCTAGAGATAAATTGATTGATTTATGATTTACATTTGATTTGCTCAGATATAACGAGATGGCAAAAATAATGAAAGTTACAGTATTTGTAATAATATATTTGAAAACGTTTGAAATTTCTCGAATATTTACGGTACGGGAAGTTCCAGCAATTTGCCTAAAGGCACGATGCCATACATTACTAGTTTTTACTTATTTTATGATACAGACAGACACAAAAATCTCTTTTTTTGAAGTAATTTTATTAAAAAAAACAGCTACTTGCCAGTAGGCAAATCCTTCCATTTGCATATGACATAATAATGAAAAGAGCTCGAAAAGCTTATTTCGAATTCAGTATTTGTTTTTAATTATATAATAACGCAGAAAAAAAATTTTAAAAATGTAAAAATAAATTATTTCATCAGGTTCTATATCCCACAATCACTAAGATCAATACGTTTGTCTTTTTTTCAAAATTAATTACAAAATTAACTAAAAAAAAAAACAGTAAGTTTAATTTACGACATGCAGTTAAAATATTAAATACGTGTCCTAATCTTTCATCCCCTATCAATTTCCATCCCTTAATTCTTTCAACCTCGTATTTTTTCTCCCAAATTAAGACATTTGCAGACAGAAGCAATTTAAAATATTTTGCAGAGACAATTATGACACGTTGAAAAAAATGAGGACAGAATTAAAAAATAAAACGTGTAATTTTTTTATTTTATTCCTCGTCTTAAAGGGAGAGATTTGGGAATAAAAATGTACTTAAAATGAAACGAAGGGATGTTGTAATTGGGAGATGTACGGTTTTAATTATTTTTTTAAGATAAGAAATATATGTTAGGGTGGGTTGAATTTTTTTGGCTACTTTGCGATTCTATTTATTTCGAGAAACTTTTCCAAAGAAAGAAAGAAGTGAATAATGTTCAATTTTTCTTAAATATTATAGGCCTATGTCAAGTGGTTTGAAAAAATGTATATACTACCCAGAGTAAATTTGAGTAATTAGAAAAATTAGAAAATAAAAATGTTTAAACAGAACGAGGTGCATGTGTATATAGTATTGTATATTACGATAAACGCGATATTAGATTTTTGTTAAAAAAATAAATACATTGTTAAGTACATATTCATAATTTTTGCAGAGAAAGTCGGTATCATTCCGTTTATTAATACTGTTTTTATCCAGTAGAATAAACACTGACTCTCCAAAGAGTGATAACGAATTTTTGCGTCATTGTTGAAGGCTTTAATCTTATTTTATAAGATATCCTTAACACACAGACATAAAGGGCATTTGAGTTTATCTTAGGGCTTTACATCAATAAAAATAGTATGTTTCGGCTAGCATCTTAGCCACCATTCAGTGGTAATCAATTTAATTATGAAAATTAAAACAATCTAAATAATATGTAGGAAATTTCATAGAAAAACAATAATGATAATGATAATAATAATAAAAAACACAATTTAGTATCCTAATATAACATATGAAAACATTTTTAATCCATGGTATGAGTATGTGCATATTGATAAAATATATATTTTTTAACATCACAGATGGTAAAACACACAAATAAACATGATAACTTAACAAGTTGTCGAAACTATGTATTTACTGTTCGGAGTTTAAGATGGAAATGTCACATTTTTTCTTAAAGCAGTTTTTTAGCATGTGTTCAAATTTTACGGGAAATTTAAAAAGCGATTGGATCTTGTCGTTTTTTAAGAAATTTTGACACGCTATTTAGGAACCACGTGTTTGTTTCGTTCAGGGTCGTATTGTCGAAACGTTTGTTCATAACCCTGTCGTTATGCAATTGCAAAAACAACCCCTCAGCGAATATTCTTTTAATTACAATCTCTTCAAAATGACAAATTTTTGGGTTTAAAAAATCTATATTATGGTTTAAATTATTAATATGTTCGGTTAGCATTGTCTTAAATTGTTTGGGATTTTTTAAAGTTAGTTTTATATTGATGAAGACTTTTGCTCAGGTTTTGGCTAGTTTCTCCGATATGAAAAAGTTCGCAATTAGAGCAATTAATCTGATATACAAAGCTCGTGAGGCGGTCAGAATTAAACTTCAATTTAATTTGTGTAAAAATCGAACTAAGTTGTATCGCAATTACATACCAACAAAATGCCACATCGTTTTACATCTGTGATGTTAAAAAATATATATTTTATCAATGGGCACATACTCATACCATGAATTAATAATGTTTTCATATGTTATATTAAAATTATAAGTGTTTTTAGTATTATTATTATTGTTTTTCTATGAAATTTCTTACATGTTTATTTAGTTTTAATTTTTATAATTAAATTGATTGCCACTGAATGAAAGCTAAAATGCTAGCCGAAACGTATGGATTTTAAATGAATTTATAAAAACTCTCATACTATTTTTATTGATGTAACGCCCGACTTTTTAACTCAAATCAAACATATGATTCAAGGCTACTCAAATTTATATATATATATATATATATATATATATATATATATATATACATACATATGCATTAACATAATAATAATTCTCTACATATGGCATTACGTACTTTGTTCTGCGCTTCCACCAGACATTACACAAAGCTCAAAACATTTCAGATATATATATATATATATATATATATATATATACGTATACACGTATATATATATATATATATATATATATATATATATATATATATATAAATGTATATATTCTACCTACCTGTTCTGCTGTGTGACAAATGGATTTCTGCCCGTGATCCTCCGCTAATCTCTCTTTGAACAATATAATATTCAGTAAGTCTATTCCGGAACTCAAAACGACAACGGGGGTTGCCCCACCGCCAACTCCGCCTCTGGAAACTGCAACCTCCAACCCCTACACCGACCGCCTTGTATTTAGCATTTGATTCCTGGGGAAAAAATAATTAGAAAAAATATTAGTTGATGTTGAAACTTTATGGTATACTTTATAAGTTGGAAACATTGGAAATCATTTTTGAAGTAAAACTTCTTTAGGCGCGACTAGGATGTAAATCCGTACAAATGCAACGGAAGTGCGTTACGGCAGATAAGATAAGATAAGAGTCAAGTGCCAATGATTCGTCATTCGCTCTCGATAACATCATTTCAATACGGGTCGATTGTGATTAGTCGTCGTGTATGTGAATAGAGATCTGTCGTTGTATGCGTACCGATATCAACAAGAAAATCGTCATAGATAAATAAACATTTTGAAGTTACATCATAGTACAAATCTTGATTTAATAAAAAATGCCTGAATCAGAAGAAAATTTTACCCTGTTTGAAAATAATAAAACAAATTAAACATTTTTGCCGTGTACTAAACGTAAGTTTACTGATTAGAAATTATTTCTATATTATCTATTCTATATTATTCCATATTAAAATAGTGTAATTTAAAAACTCGATACTTTATACATTCATTCAAATACAAAAATCAAGAAAATTGAATTTTGTCATTAGAGTAAATTTGAAAAATTGTTTCGCCTAAACTATTTATCCTAACATGCTATAATTTGAATATATTACACCTCATACATCCATTTAAATATAAAAAATACTAAACCGCAAAAAATCCACCATATTTACTCAAAATATGACGTCTATACCATCCAATACCTCAGTTAAAATGTAAAACATTTTTTAGGCAGAACAGATATACAGTTCAAAGAATGAGATTATATCGTCAGCGAAAAAGTAAAAAAAAAAATACAAGCAGTCAATGAATGTATGTTAATTTTAATTACATGAAGTTCTTCAAACACAATTATTAAATGATGAGTGAATTTGCTATAGAATTTATTAATCAGCAATTTCTTCATTTCTCTAATGAAGGTTCATTTCTAAATGCTAATTACAATGACAAACCGATCATGTCATATTTGAAAACTAGATATAATCTGCTAAAATTTAGTATAGATTATCATATACACTTGCACATTCAAATTTTGAGTCGAAACACAAATTAGAGTATTTTGATAATTAGCAATAAGTGGATTTGGGTCATTACATTTTGTTATAACATGAACATTTTATTCTAGGCTCTTTGATTTGTTTATATTGAAAAAAAATAAATAAAATTTACTAAGACTTGGTATAAAATGTTATATACGTGGTCTGTTCAAAAAGTACCCGGAATTACTAATAATTAAATTTCGCGGGTCTGGAGTGTCTGATTGTCAAAATTTTTTTTTATTGTGTTGGTATACATGCCCCTAAAGTATGATGAAGTTTTCAGCTATATTCACTGTTTACTTTGTCTGTGGTAGTCGCTAAGGTTCGACGTGTTTTTCTGAGCTCGGCGATTTTTACAATGGAAGAATTGAAAAGTCAAAGAATTTGTATTAAATTTTGCGTAAAAAATGAAATAAAGTGTTGCAAAGTGCAAAAATTCACCAGATATGGCTCCGTGTGACTTTTTCCTATTCCCAAAGTTGAAGGGACCCATGAAAGGACGGCGGTTTTCCTCGATTGAAGAAAATCGCTGAGAGTGCTCAAGGACATATCAAAAAGTGAATATCAAGGGTGCTTCGAAAATTGGAAAAAACGCTGGCATAAGTGTATTATATCTGGGGGGGACTACTTTGAAGGGGACCACATTAATGTAGACGAATAAATAAATATTTTTTTGAAAAAACGAAAATTCCGGGTACTTTTTGAACAGACCACTACACTTAGATATTGATATTATGGGTAAAACTAGTCGGGACGCTAACTTGAGTTAAATATAACATAAATATGTTTCTATTGAAAAATATAATTAAATATAGTTTTTGTTTTTTTAAATTACAATCAAACAAATATTTGATAGAAAATTTTATCTAAATAGCTAAATCTCATTTCATATTGACAAAGTATATTATTTACAAGTGTCCACGGAACTTGCTTGACTTTAATTACATTGTTTTTAAATATTATACATATTTTTAATGCCATTAAAAATATATAATTTATTTATAATTAATCATTATATAAATGTGTATAATGGTTGGCACTAATAAATACTTTGCATCACGAGTGTTACCATATTACTGATGAACATCATTCAAAATTGTTTTATGATGTATTTATTTTCACTTAAATGCCATCTCGTACAGTAGCAAATAAGTTTTACTTCAATCGCGTCTGAACCTAACGCGCACTCTTTTTTTCAAATTAATTGTGATTGGCAAAATTCAATATTGAATTTATATATATATATATATAAATATATATATATATCATCCATTTTCTTTTACTAAATGACATCTTCGTTGAAAATTGTAAATTGACAGTTTTTCTTAGAAAGTTTTCACCTGTCCGAATGCCACATTTAAAGTGTCAACTTCTAAATTGTTTCTGAACAATATATTTTTCCTTAAATAGTATATATATATATATATATATATATAATATATATATGTAATAAAAAGTATCTTTTATGTTTGTCCATTCCACATTTCAGTGGACATTTCAACTGTAATAAAATACGTTCATGAAGTTTTGTAAGAAGGAGAAAATAAATTAATGTAGAAACAATTGTTTACTAACACTAACTAGTGGTGTATGGCATCGTGCCTTAAGGCAAATTGCTGGAACTTCCCGTACCGTAATGAAATATTCGAGAAATTTTAAACGTTTTTCAAATATATTATTACAAATACTGTAACTTTCATTACTTTTGCTATCTTGTTATATCTGAGCAAATCAAATGTAAATCATAAATCATAATTCAATTTATCTCCAGAACATCAACAATCGTCATTTCATTTCGAATTCAATTTCAAAAAAAATAGTTGCCTAATTTACACAAAATTGAAAAAGTGCTCAATATAGTCACAGTCTAAACGCATTTGCAAATAATTCTGTGCGACATTTTCACTTATACTGTGCTTAGCTTGGCGGCATTTTCACATTTTTCAATAGTTTTCACAAAATTGGAAAAGTGCTTCAGTACAAATACAGTCTAAACGCACTCGGGTAAACATTTGTACCAGAGTGACGCTTAGACTGTGCTTAGCCTGGGTAATTTTTTGAATTGTTTTTAATCCAGAATTACAAAAATATTTTATGAAAATTAAAAAAAATTTAATAATTTATTTATCCTCGAAAGCAATTGTTTTGTCAATACAAGTAGAAAGTTTTTTAGATCATTCAAATCGGACGCTTAGTTCTCTCAAAAACTGCCATTTTTTGCACATTTAGCTTTGTATCTTTGAAATGGCCGGGCCTGCCTTTGCCAAAAACTAATCACCTCTTCTCCCAATCATCACAAATTGAATGTTTTTTAGATCATTCAAATAGGATGCTCCGTTCTCTCAAAAACTCGATTTCTATTTTCTGCACTCTTTGCTCCGTATCTCCGAAACGGCTAGACCTGCCTTTGCCAAAAACTAATCAGTACATCACCCTATCAATAGGAATCAAATGATTTTTGAACCATTCAAATCGGTTGATCCGTGCGCCCGAAAACGTGGACGAAATAATGCTGACATACAATGATGAGGCATACCATGGTCATTAATATACATATAAAGTCATATAAAGTGTGTGTTAAAAATCTGAGTGTTGTATTGTTCATATCATTTAATATATATATATTATATATATATATATATATATATATATATATACGTGTATATATTGTAAATATATATTCCTAAGGTGGTCGTTTCGACCTATGATTTACAGCTGCAATGCTTTTCTTGACCATTTGTACTTTAATAAGATTTATTATGTTGCATCGGCGGTCGACCGACCGACGAACCGACGGCTTTGTGCTTTATTTCGAAGGGAATATAATAGTAATTTATATACATTGTTTGTTTGTTGTATATATATATATGTACCCTATATTATTAGTTGTATATATATAAATATATGAATGCAACTGTATACTACTACTAGTAGTAGATTTTACCGCAGAATGTTCTGCGGTCGTCCGGTATAGAAACCTTACTCTGATAAGCGTCTTGCAAGAGATTTATTTACTTTATATTTATATTTATGTATATATACCCACAAAATATATATATATAATATATATATATATATATATTATATATATATATATATATATATATATATATATATTATATAAGGATGGTCCTTAATATGAACATTTTCGAATTTCCTTGCTCCCAAGGGCTCAAATGGTTTCAAATTGATAAAAAACAATTCTTTGAAAGTTTTAGCTTTTAATATTGTCTTTTAGATAGAGCGCAATTCAATCAAAGTTTTGTATGGAAATAACATGAAAAAAAATTCAAAAATTTTGCTGTGCGTCGAATTTTCAATAAAAAAATGACACAAATTTTCACTTTTAATTCATTTGTCGCTAAGTTATATCTAAAATTTTTTTTTTAATTTCCAAATTTTTTTCCATGCTATTTTCATACGAAGTTTGATTGAATTGCGCACTATCTTTTTTTTTTTAATTTCAATATTAAATAATAATTTTAATATTAAATTTCAAATATTGAATAATAACATAAATTTAAATAAATAAAAGTGCAAAGAATAAAATTTACATGAAAATAATATCCGTATTATGATTTGGTATAAAATATAAGCAAATAATGATAAAAATAAAATTAATAAATAATATAAATAAAATAGCGCACTATCTAAACGTTACTAATAAGAGCTAAAACTTTCAGAGAATTGTTTTTTATCCATTTGGAACCATTTGAGCTCTTGGAAGCAAGGATTTTCGAAAATGTCCACACTAAGGACCACCCTGAACCCTTTATAAAATATCATAAGCCATTTTGTACATTTTGACAAATATTTCAAAAATTTGCTTAAAAGTTATGAAGATTATAAGCACAATGTAGACTTTTTTAACTCCACTAACCTTTATTTAGAAAAAAAATTATTCGAAAGACGTTTTGCAGAATATTGTTTCATTCAACTAAATTTCAATTCCTTAATTTTAACTTTTATCATCATACAATGAACATCTTATTTCTGCTTGATACAATATGTCCTTTTTTTTAACTTCTCGCAGGGTAAGTTATTGTAATCGACCAAAAATCGAAATTGAAATTTTTAACATTTCTTCACGTTTTGAAGGTTTCTGAACATTTTGGCATACCTCAGAACAATGTATGTATGTTTTGTATGTTTTTATGTGTGTTTTGTATGTCAGCATTATTTCGTCCACCGATTAGAATGGTTCAAAAAACAATAGATTCCTATTGATAGGGTGATGTACTGATTAGTTTTTGGCAACGGCATATCCAGCCGTTTCGGAGATACGGAGCAAAGAGTGCAGAAAAGAGAAATCGAGTTTTCGAGAGAACGGAGTATCGGATTTAGTGTAATTTCAAAAACAGTTACTTATACACTACACATGCTATAATATTTTATTTAAATTACATTTAATTTTAGAAATA
>NW_020539727.1:23956525-23966335 GCF_003426905.1 Ctenocephalides felis
TTTTAGGCCAAAAACTTATAAAAATAACAACAATAATCACAATATTTAATAAAATCATAACACAAAGACGCTTTTGTACCCGATTTTTCTTTTCACTTTGATACATATTTGTATTTCTAATAATGTTTATTTTTGATCCCTTGTTTGTTTAATGTTTACCTTTTATTAATTAGGGATAATATAGAATATAAAAGAATCAGTAATTCAAAAGCACCCTCTCTTGAAAAAGCTCAAAAGCTTTCTTTTTTGTTCGGCAGAATTTGTTTGCTTAATTTAATGCATTACGAAGGGACTACTTTTACTTCTGGACTTATATGAAGGAACATATGTCGAGGATAAGGGATAAGGGTTGATTTTGTGGATAAAAATAATTGTAACAAAGTAGATAATGGTAAAATGATAATTTAAAACTTATATTTTTTGCAGAATTTAATTTACAGACACTTAAAACCTGATTGTTCAAGTATTCAAAGGAACGCATAGTTGTACGTACTTTGTGTAGAAAATCGTTAATAACTTGAAATATTGTTAAAAAACTTATCAATTTTAGTATTTGTTATTATTATTTACATATTAGAGAATATCATACTAAAATAGCAAGATCGTACTGCCTGAGGAGCTCGTTAAATAAAATATTTTGTCAACAAAAATCAGTTGTTCAAAGATATTTTATATGAAAACTACTAACTTCAATGAGTACTTTACACAGATTTTCAGTAATATTTTTAAAATATGAAAGAAAAGTTACCAATTTTAGTATTTGTTATCATAGTATACATATTAAGGAGCTACATACTGAATTGTAGTTTTATACGTCCTGAGAAGCTCGCTAAATAAATTATTTTCTTGAAAAAAACCAAATGTTGAACATTTGAGACACAAACATATGTACTCTCTGTACAAAAATCGTTAATAACTCGAAATGTTGTTAGAGAACTTATCAATTTTAGTATTTGTTATCAATATATGGTAATTAGAGAACAACATACTGAAATTTGCAGCTTTGTACGTCCTGAGGAGCTCGTTAAATAAAATTTTGCCTACAAAAATCTGTTCAAGGATATTTTGTATGAAAGTACTAACTCCAATGAGTACTTCATACAGATTATTAGTAATATTTTAAAAATACGAAAGAAATTACTAATTTTAGTATTTTTTGTTGCCTAGTCATAGTCTAATCTGCATTTGCAAATAATTCTGTGCGAGATTTTCACATTTTTCAATAGTTTTCACACAAAATTGGAAAATTGCTCCAGTACATAAACAGTCTAAACGCACTTGGGTAAACATTTGTACCAGAGTGGCGCTTAGACTGTGCTTAGCCTGGGTGATTTTTTGAATTTTTAATCCAAAACTTACAAAAATATTCTATGGATTTTTGATCCTCGAAAGCAATGGTTTTGTCAATATAAGCAGACAGTATAACTCAAAAACTGCCATTTTTTGCACATTTAGCTCTGTATCTCCGAAACCGCTGAACCTGCCTTTGCCAAAAACTAATCACCTCTTCTCCCAATCATTACAAATTGAATGTTTTTTAGACCATTCAAATCCGATACTCCGTTCTCTCAAAAACTCTGTTTGTATTTTTTGCACTCTTTGCTTCGTATCTCCGTAACGGCTGGACTTGCCATTGCCAAAAACTAATCAGCACATCTTCCTATCAATAGGAATCGAATGGTAAATGAATCATTCAAATCGGTTGATCCGTGCGCCCAAAACGTGGACAAAAAATTTTTTATTCGCACACATTCATTTTTTCTGAAGTATGCCAGTAAAATGTTTAGAAACCTTCAAAACGTCGAGAAATGCAAAAATTTTCATTTTCGATTTTCGGCTCATCACTATAACTACCCTACGGGAAGTTAATAATAATATTAACCTGCTGTACTATATATAGCATAAAATATATTAAACATTACTAATTTTCATATTCCTCCAACTAAATCTAATCACCCCTTTCGCTAATTCATCAACGTGTCATATGTTGTGTCGGGTATAATATCCGTTCATCCCTTACTTTTTTCTCTGTTCTTTCTACGAAAAAGGGGATGATGATGATTTTAAAGGGCACCACAATGCCACTTGCTCCATACAATGTTCTCGCATTAATCGAAATCGAGTGTAAAATTGCCGACAGACCGACTACTGTGTGCGCCCTTCATAATGTGTAACCGTATCTCTGATCCGCCCCATCGGTAGGGATAACAGACCCCTATGGAAATGAATACATATGAATATATATATATATTATATATATAATATTTTGTGTGTATTTATATGTATAATGTATGTTTGTGCATTATCCCTTAATAGAAAAGGGTAAATGGGCATTAAGCCAGTACAAGTACAAGGACGAGTTATAAATATTTAAATCGTATTAAATAACACTTAAGTCTGTCATTCATTCATTTCAGAGAGGATTTTTGTTTGACGATGAAAAAAAATGTATATATATATATATATATATATATATATACTACTATGCCCGGCCACGCATTGCTGTGGCCGTGCTTGAAAAATTGAATCTAGTAATAAAAGCCTTAAAAATTTTCTTGGAAAGTATTTTAAAAAATGTGTGCACGGATCAACCGATTTGAATGGTTTAAAAAACATTCGATCCCTATTGATAAGGATATGTGCTGATTAGTTTTTGGCAAAGGCAGGTCCAGCCGTTACGGAGATACGGAGCAAAGAGTGCAAAAAATACAAATCGAGTTTTTAAGAGAACGAAGTATCGGATTTGAATGATCTAAAAAACATTCGATTTGTAATGATTGGGAGAAGAGGTGATTAGAAAATTAGAAAAATGTTATGGCAAGACCATGTTACGCTCCAACTTTCATACATTATGCTACTGAACCATACTGAATAATGTATCCAGGTAAACTGCAACATCATTCGTATGTTGTGAAGCCGCGTCAGAAAGATCGCGTTATCTAAGATCTTCTTTTAAATTTGTGCGATTTATAGGTTACATTTTTTATGTGACAACCTAAGAAATGCGTCTGACTGCAATGCAACCACATGGCTTTGTCGATATTTAGTATGAGAAGTTCTTCATAACATGGCCTTGCCATAACTTTTTTCTGTTATGCGGCAGGTCTCTTAGTGAAAATGAAAACAAAATTTATGACGTTATGAAAACTAACTCGTTTTTATATAATATTTTTTGCAAAATCTGGTCAGTGATCGAACACATCATACAAGTTTAAGTTTATTATTATTAATATTAAAATTTTCTTATTAGTTTTTCGTAAAGGCAGGTCCAGCCGTTACGGAGACACAGAGCTAAATGTTAAACCAATGGCACTTTTTGAGAGAACTAAGCGTCCGATTGAAATGATCTAAAAAACTTTCTGCTTATATTGACAAAACAATTGCTTTTGAGGATAAAAAAATTTTGTTTCTAATTTTTTTTACAAAAAATATTTTTGTAATTTTGAATTAAAAATTTATAAAATCACCCAGTCTAAGCGCCACTCTGGTACAAATGTTTACCTTAGTGCGTTTAGACTGTTTATGTACTGGAGCACTTTTACAATTTTGTGATTCGATAGTTTTATTGAAAAATGTGAAAATGCCGCTAAGCTAAGCTCAGTATAAGTGAAAATGTCGCGCAGAATTATTTGCAAATGCGTTTAGACTGTGGCTATACGGGAGCACTTTTTCAATTTTGTGTAAATTAGGCAACTAAGTATTTTTTTGAAATTGAATTCGAAATGAAAAGACGATTGTTAATGTTCTGGAGATAAATTGATTTATTTATGATTTACATTTGATTTGCTCAGGTATAACAAGATAGCAAAAATAATGAAAGCTACAGTATTTGTTATTGACGTTTAAAATTTCTCGAATATTTCATTACACTACGGGAAGTTCCAGCAGTTTGCCTTAAGGCACGTTGCCATACACCACTAGTAGTTACTATTTAACTTGTATCGACTAGGCAAAATTTTTATTACTACCGGCTACTTTTCCCTCGTAAAATATCTGTCTCTGCAAGTGCAGACAGAAAGAAGTGCATCGCCTAGACTATTATTTCGTCCATTTCGTTCGCAAATTACACATGTCAATGTCGTAATAAAGAAACTGAAGTAGAGGGAAAGGATCTAAGGCAACAAATATATTTCTATCTATATACAAAAAGTAAAACAAAATTGAGCCGGAGGAAGAACACGGAGACGTATCGAAACGTCGGCGGACGGACTCGGTCCGGTAGTGAATTATATATTAGATTGATTTCAAGAAGGTGAAATAAGGAGATTTAAAGTGTAGGAGAATTGAAATTGTGTTGGGGATTTTTAATATGAATTAATTTTGCACAACGTTGACATGTGTATTATTTATATTGCGCGAATAGTTAAAAATTATGAACAATTTAATTATAAAATGCATTACTTGATAATTTTTGCAGAGTAAGGATGTATCATTTCCTGAATACTGTTTTAAAGTAAACCTTCTTTATGCGCGACTAGGGTATAAATCCGTACAAATACAACGGAAGTGCGTTACGGCAGATTAGATACGATAAAAGTCGAGTGCCAAAGATTCGTCATTCGCTCTCGATCATATCATTTTTATACAGGTCGATTGTGATTAGTAGTCGCGTATGTGAATAGAGATCTGTCGTTGTATGCGTACCGGCAATCAACGAGAAAATCGACATAGATAAATAAACATTTTAAAGTTACATCGTAATACAAATCTTGATTTAATAAAAAATGCATGAATCAGAATAATAATTCAACCTGTTCCTTGAAAATAACAAACAAAATTAAACATTTGTGCCGTGCACTATAAACGTAATTTTATTGATTAAAAATTATTTCTATATTATTCGTAGTTTCTATAAATCTTTGAAGTTATTAAAATGGAAAATATTTTTCCAACAAAACAAATATTGCAGCTGTTCAAAATATGAGATTATATCGTCAGCGAAAAAGTAAAAAAAAATACCATCAGTCAATGAATGTATGCTAATTTTAATTACATGAAGTTCTTCAAACACAATTATTTCAGGATGATGAGTGAAATTGTGCAAACAATATTTGTTTAGGCGTCGTTCATAATTCACTATATATTCATAATAGATTTATTATGGTTAACTTGTCAGTAGAATCCCTTCTTTAATTTATTTTGGTTAGCTCGACAGTACAGTCCCTTCTTTAATTTATTTTGGTTAGCTCATCAGTAGTCTCTTTACTAATTTATTTCAGTTTGCTCGTCAGTAGAGTCCTTTTACTAGTTTATTTTAGTTTGTCTCGTTTAATTCACAAATATTATAGAAGTTATTAATCAGCAATTACTTCATTTCCCTAATGAAGATTCAAGTCCTGAATGCTAATTACAATGACAAACCGATCATGTCTTATTTGAAGTATGACTTTAATTGCATTATTGTTTTTAAATATTATAAATATTTTTAATGCTACTATGAATATATAATTTATAATTCATCATTATATAAATGTGTATAATAGTTGACACTAATAAATGTGTGCATCACGAGACGAGTGTTACCATATTACCAAGAAACATTATTCAAAATTGTCATATGATGTATTTAAATTTACTTAAATGCCATCTTGTACAATAGCAAAAAAGTTTTACTTCAATCGCGTGTGAACCTTAGGAGCACTTTTTCTTATCCATGTTAATGAGGCAAGATTCTGCAAAACGTCTTTGAATAGAATTCCATTTGTCGTGAAGAATACGGGCATTATAAAAAATTGAATGACTGTTTGAAATTTTATATATGGTAAGAACTTACTTATACATTTCAAAATTAACTACTAATATGTATATATATATATATATATATATATATATACACATTTGCCCTCGATTTCTCCACCAAAAAGCAAGTGCATATATTCCTGGTGCGTATGTTTATAGCAGCATTATTTATTCATTTATCGACAATGAATGTAGGAAAACGGGAGCACAGGGGAATTCATAGAAAGAACATAAAAGGGCGAATAATAGGGGAGCAGAGAGCGAAACGGGATATATATATATATATATATATATATATAATATATATATATATATAATATATATATATATATATATATATATAAATACCAAAACTTCATCAAAACATTATAGATCAGAGATCACAATAAAAAAGCGGCATATTGAATTTAAAATTAATCATAAACAAAATGTTGACATTTCACAAAAAAATGTTTAACGACTTATTTCAATAAGAAGCAAATAAATTAATTATTCCAAGTTATGTTATAGGCAATATTGCCAAGCAAATTATAGATACAAAACATTATTGTAAAATAAATATTATCATATTATATTAATTTTGGACCAAGAAGGAAATATTTTGACAATTATAAATTTAGTGCATATTGGATATATGAAACTGACATTCACTATTTTTGAATTAAATGCAAATGTAAAAAATCAAATATTTATATAAAAAATTGTATATTTAGATAAAGATCCTGCGTTGATTTAGACTAAAATTTAATTTATTCTTTAATTTAAAAAAAAATGACATAAACAAAATTAAAATAAACAAAACACTATGATGCGTTGGAATTATTTATCGGAATGTAAAGAAATTTGTGTAATTAAAATATAATATCATTATTAATATATCAGTTAAGATATATTTTGATTGTCATCGCAAATGCTAATCTTACAGGAAATTGTAACCTCCTAAATGGAATAGTACAATCTGAGGGTATCATTGGAATCTGACAAAAACAAACCAGACAAACTAAATATTATATCATATTATATTAAATTTTGACCGAAAAGAATATATTTTGACAATTATAATTAATTTGAAATAAAATGCAAATGTCAAAAATCAGATTTTTATGTAAAAAAATATTTATTTCCACAATATTCCTGTTTTGATTTAGCCAAACTTATGAATTTAACAATTATATAATTATTCATTGATGACTTCAAATAATTATTAATTTATTAACAAATAAATAATATTTGAAAGAAAATTTTATTGACATATATGACATGACAAAAGTATAATAAACAAAAAAACTATGATGCGAGTGAATTAATTTTTGAAGTATGAAATGTCAAATAATTTTGAAAATTATAACAAGTTTTTAACTATTTGTCACAAACAAATCTTAAGTATCGAAATGAAGAGACAAGATGGGTATTATTATAATTTAAACACATGGAGTGCACGATCGCATACTAAAATCAACAAATGTCGAAATATATTAATTTATTGAAGAGAATAAGATAAATGAAAAAAAATTACACGACTCTTATATAAACATCATTAATAAATTATAGATTGTTTCATTTTTCTTATTCTCTTCAATAAATTAATCTGTTTTCACATTTGTTCATCCTGTTCTCCATCTCGATACTTATGATTTGTTTAGAATATTTCTGTAAGTGTCACATGTTTTAGTACTGAGTCAAGCTTTACAGGTGATAATTGGTGTTTTTTTGTATTTTCTGAAATTAAATGTAATTTAAATAAAATATATAGCATGTGTAGTGTATAATTAACTGTTTTTGAAATTACACTGAGTCCGACACTCCGTTCTCTCAAAAACTCGATTACTATTTTCTGCACTCTTTGCTCCGTATCTCTGAAACGGTTGGACTTGCCTTTGTCAAAAACTAATCAGTACATCTCCCTATCAATAGGGATCAAATGATTTTTGAACTATTCAAATCGGTGGACGAAATAATGCTGACATACAAAACACACACATCCATTGTTTCTGAGGTATGCCAAAATGTTCAGAAACCTTCAAAACGTGAAGAAATGTTAAAAATTTCAATTTCGATTTTTGGTCGATTACAATAACTCACCCTACAAAAAGTTAAAAAAAAGGACATATTGTATCAAGCAGAAAAAGTTGATTGTATGATGATAAAAGCTAAAATTAAGGAATTGAAATTTAGTTGAATGAAACAATCTTCTGTAAAAACGTCTTTCGAATAATGGCTTAAATATTTTTTAAAAGGTTCTATATATATATATATATATATATTATATATATATATATATATATATAAGGGTGGTCCTTAATGTGGCATTTTCAAAAATCCTTGCTCTTAAGGCTCAAATGGTTCCAAATGGATAAAAACCAATTCTCTGAAAGTTTTAGCTAGTATATTAACGTTTAGATATGTGCGCAATTTTATTTTATTATGTATAAATTTTATTTTTATTATTATTTGCTTATATTTTATACACACATCATAATACGGATATTATTTTCATGTAAATTTTATCCTTTGCACTTTTATTTATTTAAATTTATGTTATTATTTAATATTTGAAATTTAATATTAAAATTATTATTTAATATTGAAATTAAAAAAAAAAGATAGTGCGCAATTCAATCAAACTTCGTATGAAAATAGCATGGAAAAAATTTTGGAAATTAAAAAAAAAATTTTAGATATAACTTAGCGACAAATGAATTAAAAGTGAAAATTTGTGTCATTTTTTTTTATTGAAAATTCGATGCACTGCAAAATTTTTGAAATTTTTTTCATGTTATTTTCATATAAAACTTTGATTGAATTGCGCTCTATCTAAAAGACAATACTAAAGCTAAAACTTTCAAAGAATTGTTTTTTATCAATTTGAAACCATTTGAGCCCTTGGGAGCAAGGAAATTCGAAAATGTTCATATCAAGGACCACCCTTATATATATATATATATAATATATATATATATATACCTATATATATATATATTATATATATTTGTCGGTATTTATACATAAATATAAATATAAAGTAAATAAATCTCTTGCAAGACGCTTATCAGAGTAAGGTTTCTATACCGGACGACCGCAGAACATTCTACGGTAAAATCTACTACTACTAGTTGTTGCATTCATATATTTATATATACACAACTAATATAGGGTATATATATATACAACAAACAAACAATGTATATAAATTACTATTATATTCCCTTCGAAATAAAGCACAAAGCCGTCGGTTCGTCGGTCGGTCGACCGCCGATGCAACATAATAAATCTTATTAAAGTACAAATGGTCAAGAAAAGCATTGCAGCTGTAAATCATAGGTCGAAACGACCACCTTAGGAATATATATTTACAATATATATTCTTGTATATGTATATATATATATATATATATATATATATATTAAATATTAAGTATGAACAACACAACACTCAGATTTTTAACACA
Source organism: Ctenocephalides felis (assembly GCF_003426905.1). Taxonomy (NCBI): domain Eukaryota; kingdom Metazoa; phylum Arthropoda; class Insecta; order Siphonaptera; family Pulicidae; genus Ctenocephalides; species Ctenocephalides felis. The sequence goes on from NW_020539727.1 coordinate 23,965,714, forward strand.
CACTTTATTTAATAATTACAGACCTTTCGAGACCATAGTATGCCTCATCATTGTATGTCAGCATTATTTCGTCCACGTTTTCGGGCGCACGGATCAACCGATTTGAATGGTTTAAAAAAGATTCGATTCATATTGATAGGGTGATGTACTGATTAGTTTTTGGCAAAGGCAGGTCCAACCGTTTCGGAGATACGGAACAAAGAGTGCAGAAAATAGAAATCGAGTTTTTGAGAGAAGGGAGTATCCGATTTGAATGATCTAAAAACATTCAATTCGTAATAATCAGGAGAAGTGGTGATTAGTTTTTGACAAAGGCAGGTACAGCGGTTTCAGAGTTACAGAGCTAAATGAGTCTACAAATCTAGTCGTACAAATGTTTACCCAAGTGCGTTTAGACTGTTTATGTCCTGGAGCACTTTTTCAATTTTGTGAAAACTATTGAAAAATTTGAAAATGCCGCCAAGCTAAGCACAGTATGAGTGAAAATGTCGCACAGAATTATTTGCAAAATGCGTTTAGACTGTGACTACACAGGAGCACTTTTCAATTTTGTGCAAATTAGGCAACTTTTTTATATTTTTGAAATGAATTCGAAATGTAATGACGATTGTTGATGTTCTGG
>NW_020539727.1:23967335-24023273 GCF_003426905.1 Ctenocephalides felis
TTGTCGCTATGTTATATCTAAAATTTTTTTTTTAATTTCCAAAATTTTTTCCATGCTATTTTCATACGAAGTTTGATTGAATTGCGCACTATCTTTTTTTTTTAGTTTCAATATTAAATAATAATTTTAATATTAAATTTCAAATATTAAATAATAACATAAATTTAAATAAATAAAAGTGCAAAGGATAAAATTTACATGAAAATAATATCCGTATTATGATTTGGTTAAAATATAAGCAAATAATAATAAAAATAAAATTAATACATAATATAAATAAAATTTCGCACTATCTAAACGTTACTAATAAGAGCTAAAACTTTCAGAGAATTGTTTTTTATCCATTTGGAACCATTTGAGGCCTTAAGAGCAAGGATTTTTGAAAATGTCCACATTAAGGACCACCCTTATATATATATATATATATATTATATATATATATGAACCTTTTAAAAAATATTATAAGCCATTATTCGAAAGACGTTTTACAGAAGATTGTTTCATTCAACTAAATTTCAATTCCTCAATTTTAGCTTTTATCATCATACAATGAACATCTTATTTCTGCTTGATACAACATGTCCTTTTTTTAACTTTTTGTAGGGTAAGTTATTGTAATCGACCAAAAATCAAAATTGAAATTTTTAACATTTCTTCACGTTTTGAAGGTTTCTGAACATTTTACTGGCATACCTCAGAGAAAAATGGATGTATGTGTGTTTTGTATGTCAGCATTATTTCGTCCACCGACTTGAATAGTTCAAAAATCATTTGATTCCTATTGATAGTGTGATGTACTGATTAGTTTTTGGCAAAAGCAGGTCCAGCCGTTTCGGAAATACGGAGCAAAGAGTGTAGAAAATAGAAATCGAGTTTTTGAGAGAACGGAGTATCGGATTCAGTGTAATTTCAAAAACAGTTACTTATATGCTACACATTCTATAATATTTTATTTAAATTACATTTAATTTTAGAAAATACAAAAAAACACCAATTATCACCTGTAAAGCTTGACTCAGTACTAAAACATGTGACACTTACAGAAATATTCTAAACAAATCTTAAGTATCGAGATGGAGAACAGGATGAACAAATGTGAAAACATTAATTTATTGAAGAGAATAAGATAAATGAAAAAATTATAAATAGTTAATGATATTTATATAAGAGTCGTGTAATTTTTTTTCATTGTGTACATCATTATACTTTGCGGCAAGAATTGTTTGTTGACTTAACCAAGCATAATTCTGATAATTCTCACTAATGTCATTACTCGAATTTTTAATTACTGTGCATGAAGTTCCAGCAATTTGCATTAGGGCACGATGCCATGCACAACTAATTTTCTTATCTATAAACCTTGCGGAGCCCGAGACCTTTCCAACGAATGCAAAATTGTCGAAATCGGTTCGTGCGTTCTGGAGTTATTTCGTCAGGAATGAAAACGCGACTTATTTTTTTATATATAGGATAATATATATATATATATATATATATATACATCCCGTTTCGCTCTCTGCTCCCCTAATACTCGCCCTTGTACGTTCTTTATATGAATTCCCCTGTGCTCCCGTTTTCCTACATTCATTGTCGATAAATGAATAAATAATGCTGCTATAAACATACGCACCAGGAATATATGCACTTGCTTTTTGGTGGAGAAATCGAGGGCAACATGTATATATATATATATATATATATATATATATATATTATATACTAGATGACCCGACAGACGTTGTCCTGTACCCACATCTACATTTTTAACATCCTATACTAATATTTACACCGTTCATTTAAAAATAATAATTATTGTTTTTCGAATTACTATTTAACCAATATATGAGAGATGTTAAACGTAGAACTGCATTAAACAAAATGGTGATTTTCAATGCCCACAGTTTAATTGTCCCTTTAACAAATATTAAAATATGTTCAATAAAATTGTATATCAAAAATTATACACTGCACTTTATAGAACAAATATATTTACAATAGCTCAATTTATTTTAATGCCAAAGGTTATACAATTTCTCAGTCATACCTGTAGATATGGATGTATAAATAAATGATTTTTTGTTTTTTCGCGACTAAAACATTGATTTTACAAATTTATCACACAAAAATCATCGTCTGCCTTTGTGATTTATAGCATAAGATATACGTGTTGAAAATGAAAGGCTTTTGAAAGGTATAACAAATTCAGAAAGAATTAATATATAGCATTCGCGGTAAAGGTACAATATCACCTTGAATATTTCTACCCAAAATAATTGCTTCAAAAATGTTGCCTATAATTTTTATAATTTCGTACTATATTTTAACTGGCTTTTAGTAATTTTAATATCTAAATTACATTTTTCTCACTAATAATTCAATATACGTTATTACTTAAGTTCATATTTGAAGTGAATTAATTTGTCAAATCCTGTTCACATGTGATCTATTCAACAAAATTATTACAGTACATGGAGAAAAAAATGCGTGTGACCTGTGAATTTTTTTAATGTGCTCCAATTTGCTTAATATTTTAGGAATATGCTAATCTTAATCTTAAGTTCAGAAGTGAAAACAATTTGCACTCCGTCACCACCCCCCGAATTAATTGGATTATAACTCTTTTAATTCTGATTTTATCACAACTTGTAATATACTATTTTAAAGGTAATGGCAAATGACAGTCTTTTCAATGCCAAACAATGCCTCAAATATTTTCTTTGGCAATAAATGATAATAATTGATACTTCTTCCCAACAGCTACAATTATTTTTTGCCTTTTCCTTACTTTTTCTATTTTTTATTCTAAATTATTTAAACATTTTTCTACTTTAAGTATTTTATCATTACAATTATTCTCATATTATATATTATTTTTTGATACTGCTCTTAATTATTATTATCCAGATATGGGGCTCAAATCAAAATTGCATAACGGATATTTAAAGGATTTTTTACCATAAGCCTTAATTAAACTATTTGAACTTTATAAACATTTTTCTGCAAGTTATTGTATTAGATGATACTAATGTTAGGCTTAATATTGTTTAATGTTGTATTTTACTGTAATTAATTCAATTAAGATAAAAATGTTAAATATAATGAGCTTCCGAGGGATATAAAGAAGACTGTTGATGAAAATGAACTCAAAAGAAAAATATTGTATATTCAGATAAGATATATTCAAAAGATAATGAAAATGAAAATATTTGATTTAGACAACTGTTTTCATATTAAACTGTGAATAAATATGATTAGATAATTTAAAAAAAAATGATAAGCGGTTTTTTATAATTTCTTCCATGTATTTCTACAACTCAACTATATTTCTAGAATTCAAAAAATCCGAAAGATTTATCAAAATTCGAATAATCGTTTAGGAGGATTATCCTTTCATACATAATTGCAGAAGAATTTTAACGCTCAAAGTAATTCTACGTTTTATTTAAAAAACGTTTGTATGTGAAAAACGAAAGGGCTGTTTTTAGGGGTTTCCCGGCAATTATTCGATTTTTTCTCGCCGTAATAACCATTTTTGGATTTGAACGAACATTTTAAAATAACTATTGGCCAAATTGGTCCAGGCGTTGTTGAATTATGCGCTTACCAACACATTTTGCAATTCATTTTTATATATAAGATATATATATATATATATATATATATATATATATGTAGTTAATTTTGATGTTCATAAAAACAGTATTTACAGAAGAGATGGTACCTCCTTACTCTGCAAAAATTATCAAGTAATGCATTTTATAATTAAATTGTTCATAATTTTTAACTATTCGCGCAATATAAATAATACACATGTCAACGTTGTGCAAAATTAATTCATATTAAAAATCCCCAACACAATTTCAATTCTCCTACACTTTAAATCTCCTTATTTCACCTTCTTGAAATCAATCTAATATATAATTCACTACCGGACCGAGTCCGTCCGCCGACGTTTCGATACGTCTCCGTGTTCTTCCTCCGGCTCAATTTTGTTTTACTTTTTGTATATAGATAGAAATATATTTGTTGCCTTAGATCCTTTCCCTCTACTTCAGTTTCTTTATTACGACATTGACATGTGTAATTTGCGAACGAAATGTACGAAATAATAGTCTAGGCGATGCACTTCTTTCTGTCTGCACTTGAGACAGATATTTTACGAGGGAAAAGTAGCCCGAAGTAATAAAATTTTGCCTGGTGGTGAGTCGATAGAAGTTAAATAGTGACTACTATTTATCGTGCCTTAAGGCAAATTGCTGCAACTTCCCGTAGTGTAATGAAATATTCGAGAAATTTTAAACGTTAATAACAAATACTGTAGCTTTCATTATTTTTGCTATCTTGTTATACCTGAGCAAATCAAATGTAAATCATAAATAAATCAATTTATCTCCAGAACATTAACAGTCGTCATTTCATTTCGAATTCAATTTCAAAAAAAAAAAGTTGCCTAATTTACACAAAATTGAAAATGTGCACCCGTATGGTCACAGTCTAAACGCATTTGCAAATAATTCTGTGCGACATTTTCACTTACATTGTGCTTAGCTTGGCGGCATTTTTACGTTTTTCAGTAGTTTTCACAAAATTGGAAAAGTGCTCCAGTACATAAACAGTCTAAACGCACTCGGGTAAATATTTGTACCAGAGTGTCGCTTAGACTGTGCTTAGCCTGGGTGATTTTATAAATTTTTAATTCAAAATTACAAAAATATTTTCTGTAAAAAAAATTAGGAACAAAATTTTTTTATCCTCAAAAGCAATTGTTTTGTCAATATAAGCAGAAAGTTTCTTAGATCATTTCAATCGGACGCTTAGTTCTCTCAAAAAGTGCCATTGTTTCAACATTTAGCTCTGTATCTCCGAAACCGCTGGGCCTACCTTTGCCAAAAACTAATCAGCACATCTCCCTATCAATAGGAATCGAATGTTTTATTAACTTCCCGTAGGGCAAGTTAAAGTAATCCCAAAAAAATCGAAAATGCAAATTTTGATATATCTTTACGTTTCAGAGGTTTCTGAACATTTTGGCATACCTTAGAAAAAATGGATGTATGTGTGTGTGTGTGTGTGTGTGTGTGGTGTGTGTGTGTGTGTGTGTATGTATGTATGTGCATGTGGGTATGTGTATTTGGGTACAAATTTTCGTCGACGATTTCGGGAACACGAATGAAGCGATTTGAATGATTCAAAAAATATTCGATTCGTATTGATAAGGAGATGTGCTGATTAGTTTTTGGCGAAGGCAGGTCTAGCCGTTCCGAAGATACGGGGCAAAAAGTGTCAAAAACGGTAACTCAGTTTTTAAGAGAACGGAGCGTCCGATTTTAATAATTCAAAAAACATTTTACTTGTATTAACAAGATGAAACACTGATCAAATTTTCATGAAGGCAGGTCTAGCGGTTTTGGAGATCTAGTAATAAAAGTAAAAAAAATGCCGTTTGGCAGTCAAAAAGAATCATTAGATATATGCACATCAAATTATCAGATATTTTATAGAGATTTTAACAATAAGTATAAATTTTGTTTGCATTCCTATGGGTTCCGTACCAATGTTTATCCGTTAGACGGCGACGCGGCGCTTACGCGCTTTGACATTTCGTCTCTATGCAGTTGAAGCAGTAATCTATGTAGTTAATGCAGAATTTTCAAAATATGTCAAACTAAAGAAAACATTCTTTTTGCAAAAAGAAGTCAAATTTATAGTTTCTCAAAAATCTAATTTTTCGAAAGTAATTTTTTTTCAAAAATGTTAATCGTTTTTAAAAAAATAATAATTTTTAGTACGGGAAGTTCTAGCAATTTGCCTTAAGGCACGATGCCATGCGCCCCACTAGTTTAAACATTTTTTAAACATGAACAAATAAATAAATAAATGTACTTCAAAAGTGGAGTGCTTCTAAATGTATAAAAAATTGTCATTTAATACAAACTTAAGTTTATTATTTTTAATATTTTCTAAAATACTTTGCAAAAAAATTTTTAAGGGATTTATTACTAGCTTTAATTTTTTGAAGCACGGCCACAGCAATGCGTGGCCGGGCATAGTAGTATATATATATATATATACATTTTTTTTCATCGTCAAACAAAAATCCTCTCTGAAATGAATGAATGACAGACTTAAGTGTTATTTAATACGATTTAAATATTTATAACTCGTCCTTGTACTTGTACTGGCTTAATGCCCATTTACCCCTTTTCTATTAAGGGATAATGCACAAACATACATTTATACATATAAATACACACAAACATATATATATATATATATATATATATATATATATTCATATGTATTCATTTCCATAGGGGTCTGTTATCCCTTACCGATGGGGCGGATCAGAGATACGGTTACACATTATGAAGGGCGCACACAGTAGTCGGTCTGTCGGCAATTTTACACTCGATTTTCGATTAATGCGAGAACATTGTATGGAGCAAGTGGCATTGTGGTGCCCTTTAAAATCATCATCATCCCCTTTTTCGTAGAAAGAACAGAGAAAAAAGTAAGGGATGAACGGATATTATACCCGACACAACATATGACACGTTGATGAATTAGCGAAAGGGTTGATTAGATTCAGTTGGAGGAATATGAAAATTAGTAATGTTTAATATATTTTATGCTATATATAGTACAGCAGGTCTATATTATTATTAACTTCCCGTAGGGTTGTTATAGTAATGAACCGAAAATTGAAAATGAAAATTTTTGCATTTCTCATGACGTTTCGAAGGTTTCTGAACATTTTACTGGCATACTTCAGAAAAAATGAATGTGTGCGGATAAAAAATTTTCTGTCCACGTTTTCGGGCGCACGGATCAACCGATTTGAATGATTTATTTACCATTCGATTCCTATTGATAGGGAGATGTGCTGATTAGTTTTTGGCAAAGGCAGGTCCAGCCGTTACGGAGATACGAAGCAAAGAGTGCAGAAAATACAAATCGAGTTTATGAAAGAACGGAGTATCGAATTTGAATGGTCTAAAAAACATTCAATTCGTAATGATTGGCAGAAGAGGTGATTAGTTTTTGACAAAGACAGGTTCTGCCATTTCGAAGATACAGAGCAAAATGTGCAAAAAATGGCAGTTTTTGAGTTATACTGTCTGCTTATATTGACAAAACCATTGCTTTCGAGGATTAAAAATTATTACTTTTTTTTATTTTCCATAGAATATTTTTGTAAGTTTTGGATTAAAAATTCAAAAAATCACCCAGGCTAAGCACAGTCTAAGCGCCACTCTGGTACAAATGTTTACCCAAGTGCGTTTAGACTGTTTATGTACTGGAGCAATTTTCCAATTTTGTGTGAAAACTATTGAAAAATGTGAAAATCTCGCACAGAATTATTTGCAAATGCAGATTAGACTATGACTAGGCAACAAAAAATACTAAAATTAGTAATTTCTTTCGTATTTTTAAAATATTACTAATAATCTGTATGAAGTACTCATTGGAGTTAGTACTTTCATACAAAATATCCTTGAACAGATTTTTGTAGGCAAAATATTTTATTTAACGAGCTCCTCAGGACGTACAAAGCTGCAAATTTCAGTATGTTGTTCTCTAATTACCATATATTGATAACAAATACTAAAATTGATAAGTTCTCTAACAACATTTCGAGTTATTAACGATTTTCTGTACAGAGTACATATTGTTTGTGTCTCAAATGTTCAACATTTGGTTTTTTTCAAGAAAATAATTTATTTAGCGAGCTTCTCAGGACGTATAAAACTACAATTTCAGTATGTAGCTCCTTAATATGTATACTATGATAACAAATACTAAAATTGGTAACTTTTCTTTCATATTTTAAAAATATTACTGAAAATCTGTGTAAAGTACTCATTGAAGTTAGTAGTTTTCATATAAAATATCTTTGAACAACTGATTTTTGTTGACAAAATATTTTATTTAACGAGCTCCTCAGGCAGTACGATCTTGCTATTTTAGTATGATATTCTCTAATATGTAAATAATAATAACAAATACTAAAATTGATAAGTTTTTTAACAATATTTCAAGATATCAACAATTTTTTACACATAGTATTCGTTTCTTTGAACACTTGAACATTCTGGTTTTAAGTGTTTGTAAATTAAATTCTACCCAGAATTTTGAATTTTAAATTATCATTTTACCATTATCTGATTTCTTACTATTATTTTTATCCACAAAATCAACCCTTATCCCTTATCCTCGACATATGTTCCTTCATATAAGTCTAGAAGTAAAAGTAGTCCCTTCGTAATGCATTAAATTAAGCAAACAAATTCTGCCGAACAAAAAAGAAAGCTTTTGAGCTTTTTCAAGAGAGGGTCCTTTTGAATTTCTGATTCTTTTATATTCTATATTATCCCTAATTAATAAAAGGTAAACATTAAACAAACAAGGGATCAAAAATAAACATTATTAGAAATACAAATATGTATCAAAGTTGAAAAGAAACATCGGGTACAAAAGCGTCTTTGTGGTTACGATTTTATTAAATATTGTGATTATTGTTGTTATTTTTATAAGTTTTTGGCCTAAAAACAGGTCTATAATGCAAATATACTCCGTCTTATATTTGCCTTATATATATATATATATATATATATATATATATATATATATATATGTTTGACAGAATATTATTACTATGTTTGTTTTCCGCAGACAAAAGCCGCCGAACCAAAATTGAAGTGAATGAAAAGCTGTTTGCGTTTTATTATGTTATGAAATGAAACAAAATCCTTTGTTACGACAAGTTACGTTGTTTGATTGTATACAAGAGCCCCAAAACCACCTTTGGGAGCCCCCTGAAGCTACCCTGAGGAACCCCAGAAATGACAAAGGAACGAAAATCGATTCCACCGGGTAAAGGAATTAGGAGAATTATAATTAGATCGTGGTTTTATTAATATTGGCGATAAACTAATGGTTATTGATAATAGTCAAGTGAAAATATTTTATGCATTTTTTTGTGTTTTTGGACTTACGATTTATTTTGCACTTAGCGCCTTTGTGCAATATTCACTAACATTTCTAATAATTCATTTTAGTCAAAGAAATTCGTCAATTTTTTCTTTCGTAATGGACCAAATAAAATCTAATATATTAATGTATATATATATATATATATATATATATATATATATATCGTGTCTACTTTAAGTTTGGTCTAATTGTTCGTGAAATAGAAAATAATCCTCCTTCAAAGGACACGTGTCGGATTTATGGGTGTCAACTATTTTCAGAGGGTGCCAATTGAAATTTTAATCTTTATTATAATACAAGATCATTTTTCTAATTGATATTGTAATTATAATACACAAAGAGTATATATAATCATACCCTGTGCTTCGTTTTTTGATCCCCTGCGTTTTCTCTTCTTGATTTAATAATTATATAAATTGCAAGTCGATTTTTTGTTAAAGTTGTCATACAAATTATTTCAGGATAATTTCTAAAAATTGTATGTTTCTATATTTTATTATTCGAACAATTTGTCCCACTGTACCACATATAGTATAACATCTATGTTTTTTTTCTAATACGTTTTTTTCATTATGAAATTTTTGGAATGCTTTTTTTAACATGCTTCTCTTTTTAATTTGAAATTTGAATTGTTGTGCATGAACTAATATGTTGAACTAATAACTTGAAATATTGTTAACAAACTTATCAATTTTAGTATTTGTTATTATTATTTACATATTAGAGAATATCATACTAAAATATCAAGATCGTACGTCCTGAGGAGCTCGTTAAATAAAATATTTCGTCTACAAAAATCAGTTGTTCAAAGATATTTTGTATGAAAGTGCGGTGACTCCAATGAGTACTTCACACAGATTATTAGTAATATGTTAAAAATATGAAAGAAAAATTACTAATTTCAGTATTTGTTATCATAGTATACATATTAGGAAGTTACATACTAAAATTGTAGTTTTATACGTCCTGAGAAACTCGCTAAATAAATTATTTTCTTAAAAAAAAAAAATGTTGAACATTCGAGACACAAACAATATGTACTCTGTACAGAAAATCGTTAATAACTCGAAATGTTGTTAGAGAACTTATCAATTTTAGTATTTGTTATTAATATATACTAATTAGAGAACAACATACTGAAATTGCAGCTTTGTACGTTCTGAAGAGCTCGTTAAATAAAATATTTTGACAACAAAAATCAGGTGTTCAAAAATTTGCGTATGAAAACCATTGACTTCAATGAGTACTTCAAACAGATTATTAGTAATATTTCAAAAATTTGAAAAGAAAGTTATCAATTTTATTATTTACTATCATGATACACTTATTAAGGAATAGCATACTGAAATTGCAGCCTTGTACGTCCTGAGGAGCTCGTTAAATAAATTATTTTCTATAGAAGCATCCAACGTTCAAATAAATAATAATGTATGTACTTTGTGGTAAAAATCATTAATATCTCGAAATATTGTTAAAAGAGCTATTAATTTTAGTATTTGTTTTATTAATACACTTATTAAAAAACAACATACTGAAATTGCAGCTTTGTACGTCCTGAGGAGCTCGTTAAATAAACTATTTTCTCAAATCGAGAACAAAACGTTTCAGTACTTTGTACAAAGAATCATTAAAATAAATAATTAGTAAAATAAAATAAAATTGACTTACATTACAAACTCCAACATTTTTATACACGTTTCGGCTTGTTATTCTTCACATCACACAAAAAACCAGGGGTGTAATCATATCACCAGACACATCTCGATAATGCAAAATCCACCTAGATAATAAATTAAAAAAAAAAAAAACTAAGTAAAATGTTTGAGTGCAAATTTAAAGTATACCGAGTTGCTGTAGAGTGTTATAGTATTAGACAATATTGTAAATAATTAAATTTTAAACAAATTCACCAAATATTTCATTAATTTTAGACAAACCATTTAAAAGTTACAACAAATACAAATAAACCAATGCACAATTTTATTTACACAAGAAATTAAACACGTTTTTACCTTAAAAAGCCCAAAAACGCCCCAAATTTTCAAATTTTCTTTTATTAATATATTATAATATTATTAACTATAAATTTTTACAAGTTTTTGTTTATATTTTTAACTTATTCAAGAAGCCTAGAATTATTTATATAAAGAGGTGTATGTAGGAGGTACTTAATTAAATTTACAACGACGTTCGGTAAAAATTTTATAAATAAATAAATAAGCAAATTTTGTATTTTATAATAATTTAATATTTTTATAAATATATATCAATTATTACCGAACGTCTCCGAACAAATGTGGCCCTCAAAAACAATCCCTTTGCCTTCAATGATATGTAAAGTGATTTTTGGTTGAATAATAATATTTTTTTTTTGGTTTATTATTATATTAGTGCAGAAGAGCTACCCTGTATTGTTAATGGAATTGTTTAAACAAAAAATGTGAAAAAAGTGTGTTGAAAAAATATTTTGGACCAAAAAATGCAAATATTGATTGAAAAATATTTTTAAAAAAATGTTAAGATACAAAAAACGTTAAAATTAGTCGAAAATATAATTTTGGATACATTTTTAACAAAAAAACAGCTGTAATAACAAAAATTGTGCATATAAAGTAGTACATGCACAATTTTTAATTTTTACTATGTAATAATATTTTTTTATATTTTTTGCAATCAATTACAATTTTTTTGGTCCAAAAAATTCATTAGTATGTGAATGTTAGTAAAAATTTTTCAAAAAACAAATCCGAATTTCCTAACTTATATTTTTCTAAAATCTTTCGTCCTATCGACAGAATATACTTAAGTCTAAATATTGCACTTTTAAACAAAAAAACAATTTTTTCCTTAAAATTATAAACAATATTAGTACGAATTAATTTGAGTATGTTTAAAGTATACTTTAAAGTATTTAAATTTAAAATTTGCTAGAAGAAATTGTAATTTTAAATATTTTTAAAATGCACTTTAAAACGCATTCAAAATATTTTTTCTAATTGAGATATTTTTCATTTACAAAAAAACAATTTTTTCTTTAAAATTATAAACAATATTGGTACGAATTATTTTGAGTATGTTTAAAGTACACTTTAAAGTATTTAAATTTAAAATTTGCTAGAAGAAATTGTAATTTTGAATATTTTTAAAATGCATTTTAAAACGCATAAAAAATATTTTTTCGTGTGGAACGATTGAGATTATTTTTATTTACGAAAAACAATTTTTCCTTAAAATTATAAACAATATTAGTACGAATTAATTTGAGTTTGTTTAAAGTATACTTTAAAGTATTTAAATTTATAATTTGCTAGAAGAAATTGTAATTTGAAATATTTTTAAAATGCACTTTGAAACGCATAAAAAATATTTTTTTTTAACAATTGAAATATTTTTCATTTTATAAAATTTCAGATGCAATTTTATTTGGTTTGATGTATAAATTTATGACATTTTGTTCAAAAATAAGTTTTTTGTATAACAAATAATAAATAATAAATAATATATATCCAAAATTTGTAAAAAAATGTACTTGATTTTGTACAGAAATTCCTTAAATTTAAATATTTAATAGATTTGTAAATAGAATAACATAGGTAAATTTATTCACGCATTTTAAAAGATTTTTAATATTTAAAAATACAAAAAACACATTTTTTCAAAGACAAAATGATACTAAAGATCCAAAAAACTATGAAAAAACTTATCGCACCCAAAAATCCAAAAAAATCCCTAAATTCTTTAACAAAATCTACATTTTTGTTCCGCATTATAATTCCCAAAAATTCTGTTAGGCCGTGCGCTTGAAACGTTTTTAAATTTTTAAAAATACAAAAAACACATTTTTTCAAAGAAAAATTATATTAAAAATCCAGAAAACTATAAAAAAAATTATCACATCCAAATATCCAGAAAAATTTAAAATTTCTTTAACAAAATCTACATTTTTGTTCCGCATTCTGATTCCCAAAAATTCTGTCAGGCCGTGCGCTTGAAACGTTTTTTAATTTTTTTCAAATTCATAAAACGTACTTTTTGAAAAAAAATTATATTAAAAATTCATAAAACAATAAAAAATATAGTTTTATCAAAAAACCCCAAAAAATCCAAAATTCCTTTAACAAATTCCCTCAATTTCGTTCCACACGCCCGAATAAAAACTAAACCTTTCACGAACCAACAAAAACATCACAAAAAATTAGCCTAAAACATTATTTTACATTTTACAATTAATTTGGTCTATGAGAAATTTAATATATTAAATTTATTTGTAATATATTAAATATTATTATTATTATACAAAGCATATATACATTAATATCATTTTTTTGCATCATAATAAAGATGTGGTATAAAAATTCTAATAATCGATAATTTAATAATATTAATTAATTAATTAATATATATTTGCTATTATATATTATCAATATATTATATATTATCAATACGTGCATAATTATAATCTTTGGTACAATATTAGTATTAATAAATTAGACGGAGAGTTAGTAACCTCCAATATTTACATTTAATTATAGACTAGTGTTAGTACTTTCACAAATTTGTACAAATGAACGATTATAATATATTATACTAGTATTAAATAAATATTTACATATTTAAATATTAATATTGAATTAGTCCCACATGCTGTTATTTACATATATAAAATATTTATTAGTCCGACACCTGGTGTTAGTATTTTATTAAAAAGTTTTCGTACCTTAAAAATTGATGATTGACACTTTCTGGAATTTACACTTTTTTGTCACCAAGTTGGTGCTAAATGGTTCCAGGATTTAAATTTAGATGTTTCTTGGTTCAGTTTTAGATGCTGATGATCCAAAATGGTCAAAAAATTTATCTTGTTCTACATTTCTTGTGGTTAAAGTTCATTTTTGCCCTTGGCTGTTGTAATCCAAAATATTTCTGGTGTTTTTTAAAGAAGCTTATGATGATTTTTAGTACCATTTTTGGTTTCAAAAACCTGGTGTTCAAAAAATGCAAAGCCAATTCCTCGACGTTTTGACCCTAAAAATGTTTGGATGCCAAAATTTGGCTTTTTTGTCCAATTTAAAATGACCAAAGTGCAGTAAACTAAGAGTAAAAAAAGGGTATAACCTCTGATTTTTTTTTTACTGTGCTCCAATTTGCATGAAATTTTGGATTTAGGTTCATCTTACTCCCAAGTTCAAAAGTAAAAACAATTCGGGTTCAGGGGGGTTGTAATTCACATTCCATCTAGAATTCACTTCGTTATAAACATCTTGATGGATTCTGGCAGATTCATTACTTTAGTACAAACTATTTTCAGAAAACTCACGATTTTATAAAAACTTTTTGTCCCAACTTTTTTAAAAATCGAACTTATTTTCATTATATCTCGAAAAGAATAAATGATACGTATAAAAGCATATAGTTAAAAATCAAAGAAATCTTTCTGGCTTATTATTGTTTTTTATTATTTTTCTTTCACACAAAAATTGACAGAGTTATGATTGTTTAAAGAGTGCGCGGCCGCCCAATCAGAGTCTCTCTCGAGCCCTTCAACCCTTTGCCGTTTTAAAATGAGAAAAGTTACGAAAAAAAATATTATGAAGAAAGTTGTAGCCCTTTTATTAACCTTTCAAATGGTATATTACAAATTGTGATGGAGCCGAAATTAAAGGAGTTATGACCCGAAAACTAATCGCATTTTTGTCGAATTTTGTTTATATTTTGAACAATGTATAAGTAGGCAGTATTTGGTTTCCAAAACTATCGACTTATATATATGTATATATGATTATGTAAATTTACAATAAAAACGTATATTTTGAAATAATATAAATTAATTGGATTTTAAAAAAAAATTTTTTTAATTATTTGGAAATGTATCTATCTTTATGGTACAGAATTTTGGCAGGCGATTTATTTTTATAGTAAAGTATCTTGTGACTGAATTGTCCACGTGTTAAATAAATTAATATAATTTTATATCACTATAGTCAAACAAAAGTTTAATAATTGCAGTAACGAGAACAACAGATATACGAGTTTAGACTAAATTATACTGGGTACTAGTGCTATAATAACTGTTTTTATTCAAGGGTAGTTTTAAGAGTTAAACAAATTATGTATAAGGTAATTATTTTCGAGAAATTGAAATAACATTTATAGCATTTTGAATTTCTTAATTTTCTTTCAATTTCAAAATAATTTTTTTAAACAATTTTTTACCAAGGAGTTGTTTTTAAAGGTCTAAAAGGGGTTAAAAATTTGATAATCAAGATAGAAAACATAAAATATCATTTACTTTATACGTAATTCATATTAAATCATACCGAAATTTATTTTTAAGTGTTTTTTTTCAATTTAGAAGTTGTTTGGAGGGTTTTAGGGTTTTCGCGGAGTTGAAAATTATTTTACTGCAAGGTGAATGTATTAAAAAATATTTTTTAATTATATGCTTTAACATTAAAAACGTTTTCTAGCGATACAACGGCTCAATGTTTACTTAGTTATTATATATTATATATATATATATATATATATATATATAATCTACATATATAATATATATATAAATAAGTCGGGTTTTTCTTCCTGACGATATAACTCCAGAACACACGAACTGATTTCGACAATTTTGCATTCGGTGGAAAGGTGCATTTAGTGGTGCATGGCATCGTGCCTTGATGTAAATTGCTGGAACTTCACGCACCGTAATTGAAAATTCGAGTAGTGACATTAGTAAGAATTATCAGAATTATGCTTGGTTAAGTCAACGAGCAATTCTTGCCGCAAAGAATAATGATATACACGTACTGAATTTCACCATTCAATCAAAACTTGCTGTCGATTTGGTGACATACCAATGATTCCGACTGATCTTTCGTTTGACTTCAAACGATTGCAATTTCCAGTTCGCCTTGCGTTTGCAATAACAAGTCGCAAGGCCAATAGCTTAGTGTTTGCGGGATAAATTTCAAATAGATTATTTAAAAAATCATTGTTTTTCACATGGGCAGTTATACGTTGCCTGTTCACGAGTTGGAAAACCATCCGCTTTGTGTTAACGTCACAACAAAAACAAAAAATGTGGTTTATCAAAGAGCACTTCAATGAAACGGATAATTTGCGGATTCACTTTCATTTACTTAGAGAAGTTCAACTAAAAAACACTTCATTTTTGTAATCGAAATAAATTTATTACTGTTGTGCAATAAAATCAAATTTTTCCTTTTCAAATATAAAACAAACAAAAAATTTCTTCATCTTTCTCACGAAACCATCTGGTGGCGAAACGGAGTTCGTCGGGTTTGCTAGTTATATATATATATATATATATATATATATATATATATATATATATATATTAGTTATAGTTAAGAGTCGTAACCCCTTCGGGGGGTGGTGGCTGAACCCAAATTTCACTTTTGAACTTGAGGGTAAGATGAACCTAATTACAAAATTTCATGCAAATTAGAGAACAGTAAAAAAATTCAGAGGTTATACCCTTTTCTCGTCTCAGTTTGCGGCACTAAGGGACCGATTCTGCCGCAATTTTATGATAAGGTCATGTTATGAAGAATTTTCCATAGTAATATAGACAAATGTTATGCGGCTGGTGTTCAGTCAGGCGAATTTTTCAGGTTTTCTGATGCAAAACATAATCTAAAAGCCGCACAAATGTCAAAAAACGATGTTAGATAAGTGTGTGTTTCTGATACCACTATATAATATACGAGTGACGTTGCAGTTTATGTATAAAACTCCGGAATGAACAGTAAATACATGATATTTTGACAGCATTCAGTATGATTCATTCGCATAATGTATGGGAGTCGGAGCGTAACATAGCTATGCCGTAACATTTCTCTGTTATGCGGCAGAATCGGCCCATAAATGTCATTACTCTACATTGATATTACTCCACTAAGTACACTCCACTAAGTTAATCACCATCCTAGAACTTCTTTTTCATCTTTTATGTTTCAAAGAACCATCTCATTACGAATCTTGGCTTCATCTGTCATTTATCTCTGCAGCACATTGTTCTTTCAATACCATTTTTTCTTTCTTTTTTCTCAATACCCATAAGCCCCTCCAGCAAAAGCCAGCACAGTGCCACTGGCCGCCGCCGCCTGCTGCTGCTGCTGCTGCTGCTGCATCGCCGCCACTGCCTGATGTGCCGCGAACGCCTGCGTCAGTGCGGCACTCGGTCAGTGCTGCGCCCCGTATTTCATACGTTTTTGCTTTTGACGCTGATTGCAAAACCAGACACGAACCACGTTTTTCTTCAGATCCAACTTTTCGGCAATCGCTGCTATCTTCTCACCTGATGGCCTGGGTTGCACCTGGGGGGTGAGAAATAGATATTTATAGACGCTGGATAAGAAATAGACATTTTTTATCTTTTCTGGAAGTGTGTCTCCAGAAAACAAAAATAGATTTATAGACGCTGCATTATGGTACCCATTCACTAGGCAATCGGCAGATTTATTATTATTTATTATGAAATGAGCAAGAGGCAGATACAAAATAGAGATGAAACATGATGTCATGAGCAATATTTTCGAATTGGCAAGACATCGCCTATTATATGTTTCAACAAGCATTATAAAAAAATTAACAGTACAAAAGAATCATTAGCACCCGACTTGAAGATTTTTATGAAGATCCGTAGTAAAATGATAAAAATTAATAGTTCAGGCGACTAAAATGATGTCCGCAGTTCTGGCGGAGGGCGGAGAGACCAGATTTTACCTGAATATTTTGCCAAATTTATGAGACCATAGTAATAAAATCACTCGAAACTATACCTTTTTTCATAAAATACAAAAATATATTTTAAAAATCACATAGGTAAAAATATGTAGGTGAAATTCTATATTTATTTCTGCATAATATTTAATATTTATTTTTATTTGAAAATTATTATAAATCCATGCGTTTCAGATAACATCCTTGCTTTTATTCGGTTGATTATACAGTCAAGAATAATACTTTATCTAAGTCAACCATTTGAAATAGTTTAAGAATAAAAATCATAATAATAATAAACTAATCTAAAATTACTTGAAAAGCGCACTATTACAAAATATATATTTAGATTTTGCAACTAACCATACAAATAAGCATGAATAATATTTATTCAAAGAACAATAAATAATGAACTATTTATTTATACGTTTCGACACGGTCCGTGTGTCATCATTCAGTATTTTTTTAAAATATTTATACAGTATAACACCAGGAAAAACAATCAAAAAAATTGAAACTAACATTATTGAAAAATAAAACATAATAAATTAGGTAAAAAAATTGTTTTGAAGTTAAAAAAAATATTTTATTACTACCTGATGAATATATTAACAACTGTATTATTAATTGTATTATTAATAAATATTACTTCGATAAATATATAAAAACAGATAAAATATTACGTTGTATTAATGCATTGCATTGTAAAAATTGCTGTAGGTAAAATATGTGTTTATAAATACATACTTTAATTAACATACTTCTTTCACTGTTCATTATTATTAGTACGAAATATTATAGAATAATATGCTAACTTTATGGGTACATATTATTATTCATTAAATAAAGTAGGTACTTTTATATTCACAATATTATTTAAATTATTCAATAATGTCTGGGTATTACTTTTGGAAAAAGGTAACATTGCGTTTGATGCATTGATCCTGAATCCAGGAATATTCGTACCGAAAGTCCACAAATAAATTTAATCTGATTCTTCCAAAGTCAATAATATAAGAAAAATATTGTTTTTTATTTCGAATAAATATGTAACAATAAGAATATACCTAACAAACTTCTTTATATATTATAAATAAAATCTTAGAAATGAATATAGTAAGAACGGCAATGCTTTTTATAAACTACAAAAAATTGATATATTGATAATAAAAATTTGATTTTTAATTCGTGTTTTTTCCTTCAAAAATAAATTATTTAAATTTATAATTTTATTTAATTTAATAATATTGAATTTGTTTTAAAAGTTGTCCGTTTTTCATTTGCATCTCAAAAAACATGAGTCATTCTATTGGAATATAATTTCACTGCTCAAATCGTAAATGTAGACTTATATTCCAAGATTAACGCCATGTTTCAGAATAAAATTAGGCGCTGAAATAATGTAAAACGCGAATAATTTGTTATAACTGCTTTCGGACTACGTTTGAACAATATTTTGAGCTATTTTTTCGCGAAAAAATTGATTTCCGAATTCGTCTGCTGCAAATGTACAAAATTAATGCTAAATAAAAAACTTCAATATAATTTTTATATAAACAATCAATGTTTAAATAAAATGATTTAACGAACAAAAATTTGCAATAAAAGTCGACTTTATCTCACTACACGTTCGAAATATACATACTTTTTTCTCTAATGTTCAAGAAAAATGAATGAAATTTTGTTCGATTGGGACACCGAAAAATTTTACAACTGGATATTCATTGGTCATTTTATCGTAAATTGGCTAAATTTTGTCGTTTGTCTGGTTGCCTAGTATATGGGTACCATTAAGGGTCATCTCATAAATCTTTTATCTTACCTGGAAGTATGCCTCGAGGCTTCGTTTCTCAGGAGCGGCGATGGAGGTCCTTTTGCGTTTCTTTTCGCCTGCAGGAAGGACACTAGGAGCATCAGGATCTCGTCTTTTGTTCTTGGCCTGGGCTTCGGCTTCCTCCAACCAGGCCTGGAGGATTGGCTTGAGGGCTATCATGTTGTTGTGAGATAAAGTTAGGGATTCGAAACGACAAATGGTACTTTGGGACAAGGCTCCGACGCCTGGGAGCTTCAGATTGGCCAGGGCTTTGCCTACATCAGCCTAGAAAGAAAAAAAAGATAGATTTAGTAATTGGTTTGTTTATATAAAAACATATTGATGAAAATATGTCATTTTTACATTAATTTACCCGTAGGGTAGTTATAGTAATGGACCGAAAGTCGAAAATGAAAATTTTTGCATTTCTCGACGTTTCGAAGGTTTCTGAATCTTTCGGCATACCTCATAAAAAGTGGATATGTGTGTGTGAGTAAGTGTGTGTGTGTGTGTAAGTGTGTGTGTGTGTAACCGTGTGTGGGTGTGTAAGTGTGTGTGGGTGTGTTTTGTTTATCCGCATTTTTTCGTCCACGTTTGTTTTCGGGCGCACGGATCAACCAATTTGAATGGTTTAACTAGTCGGGCGCATGGCATCGTGCCTTAAGGCAAAATGGCTAGAACTTCCCGTACCAAAAATTATTTTTCTTAAAAAAGATTAACATTTTTGAAAAAAATTTACTCTGAAAAAATTAGATTTTTGAAAAAAAGACTTTTTGAAGAAAAATTTATTTTGAAATATTTTGGAAATTCTGAACTTTTTTTTCAAAGCAATCGTACTGCTTTAACTGCATAGATACAAAATGCAGAAGCGCGTAAGCGCCGCGTCACCGTCTAACGGGTTAACATTGGTACGGGGAACCCATAATAATGTAAACAAAATTTAAACTTACGATTTAAACTCGTATTGTTAAAATCTCTATAAAATATCTATGCATATGTCTAATGATCATTTTTGACCGCCAAAATGCTTTCGTTTTTACTTTTTTCGTTGGATCTCCGAAATCGCTAGACCTGCCTTCATGAAAATTTCAATGAAAAATCAGTTCTTCATCTTGTTAATACAAGTAAAATGTTTTTTGAATTATTAAAATCGGACGCTCCGTTCTCTTAAAAAACTGAGTTACCGTTTTTGGCACTTTTTGCCCCGTATCTTCGGAACGGCTAGACCTACCTTCGCCAAAAACTAATCAGCACGCCTCCTTATCAATACGAATCCAATGTTTTTTGAATTATTCAAATCGCTTCATCCGTGTTCCCGAACTCGTCGATGAAAATTTGTATTCGCACACACATATACATCCATTTTTTCTAAAGTATGCCAAAATGTTCAGAACGTTTTGAAACGTAAAGATGTATAAAAATTTTCATTTTAGATTTTTTTTGCGATTACTATAACTTGACCTACGGGAAGTTAAAAAACATTCGATCCGTATTGACAGGGAGATGTGCTGATTAGTTTTTGGCGAAGGCAGGTCCAGCCGTTAAGGAGATACGGAGCAAAGAGTGCAGAAAATACAAATCGAGTTTTTGAGAGAACGGAGTTTCGGATTTGAATGATCTAAAAAACATTTAATTTGTAATGATTGGGGGAAGAGGTGATTAGATTTTGGCAAAGACAGGTTCCGCCATTTCGGAGATACGGAGCTAAATGTACAAAGAATGGCAGTTTTTGAGAGAACTAAGCGTCCGATTTGAATGATCTAAAAAACTTTCTGCTTGTATTGACAAAACAATTGCTTTTGAGGATAAAAAATTATTACATCTTTTCTTATTTTCCATAAAATATTTCTGTAATTTTGGATTAAAAATTCAAAACAAAAAAATAGCCAGGCTAAGCACAGTCTAAGCGCCACTCTGGTACAAATGTTTTCGCAAGTGCGTTTAGACTGTTGATGTAGCAGCACTTTTCCAATTTTGTGAAAATTATTGAAAAATGTGAAAATGCCGCCGAGCTAAGCGCAGTATAAGTAAAATGTCGCACAGAATTATTTGCAAATGCGTTTAGACTGTGACTATACAGGAGCACTTTTTCAATTTTGTGTAAATTAAGGCAACTATTTTATATGATTTATATATTATATATGACTATATTTATGATTTACATTTGATTTGCTCACTCAGATATAACAAGATAGCAAAAATAATGAAAGTTACAGTATTTGTAATAATATATTTAAAAACGTTTAAAATTTCTTGAATATTTCATTACGGTACGGGAAGTTCCAGCAATTTGCCTTTATACGCGATGCCATACACCACTAGTTTGTAGGATTTTTATGAGTATACAGAGTTGTTGTAGAGTTTAATAGTCAATATAAATAGTTTAATTTTTCTAATATTTTTTATAAGTACACGATTTTAGAGTATACCGAGCCATTGTAAAGTCTTTTAACATTCGACAATAATATAGAATATTTAATTCTAAACAAATTTACCAAATACACTATTTACTTCAAACAAAAATTTTAAGACATAAATTGCGAATTCAAACGCAACCGTATTTATATACTTAAATATATAGGAAAAACACTAAATTTTCAGTTTTTGTTCAATAACTTTTGTATAAAATGCAGAACTTGGTTCTAAAAAAACATATGAACAAATATTTTGTATTATGAACCTTTACTTATAATATTATAAAATAATACTTTTACTAAAATACTATATTCGTAAAAACATCTGCCTGACAGTATACGCACTAAAAAAACCACAACAATAAAAATACAGCAAATAAATAAATTATTAGTATAAAAAATAATTAATACAACATAAAAACACCAAAATAAAATTTACTTAATATTTTTTTTTATAAATAAATAATGAAAAAATTAAAATAAACAAAAACCTACCTCTGTCAGGCTGAGGTTCGCCAGCGCTTTGCCTACGTCAGTCTGCAATATTTAAAAATACCGTTGTAGCAAAAAATTTTGACTCAAAAATTCAGCAAAAATTTGCAAAATTACGCCAATTAATAATAATTAATTAGACACTAATTAGAAATAAATTGGGGGGCGGTGCATGTATGGTGAGGCCCATATTAGCCCGGTAATAAAAATTTTGAAATTAAAAATAGAAAGTGTGTTCTAGGGTAGTTTTTGAGTATATCGAGTTGTTATAGAGCATTATAATGTTAGACAATATTGTAGATATCAATTTGAACAAATTTTTAAAATATTGAATATTTTAAACAAAAATTTTAAAAGATACAAGTAAAAATTTACCAGTACAAAAATGTACCTTTGCTAAGTGACACTTGTTTATGGCGTATGTAAAAATATGTTATTTTTTTCAATGCGATTTATAATATACCGAGTTGTTGTAGGGTGTTGTGATGTTAGACAATATTGTAGATATTCAATTTTGAACAAATTTTCCAAATATATTGATTACTTTAAACAAATATTTTAAAAGATACAAAATTACCAGTAGAAAACAGTACCTTTGCTAAGTAGTGAAATTTGTTTTAACGTATGAAAAAATATGTTACCACATTTTCAATTACGATTTATAAGTATACCGAGTTGTTATAGGGTATTGTAATGTTAGACAATATTGTAGATTATTCAATTTTGAACAAATTTTCCAAATATATTGATTACTTTAAACAAATATTTTAAAAGATACAAGTAAAATTACCAGTACAAAACTGTACCTTTGCCAAGTAGTGAACATTGTTTATTACGTATGAAAAATATGTTACTTACATTTTCAATTACGATTTATAAGTATACCGAGTTGTTATAGGGTGTTATAATATTAGACAATATTGTGTAGACTATTCAATTTTGAACAAATTTTCCAAATAGATTATTAGTTTAAACAAATATTTTAAAGATACAAGTAAAATTACCAGTACAAAATGTACCTTTGCTAAGTGAACATTATTATTACGTATGCAAAAAATAAGTTACTACATTTTCAATTACGATTTATAAGTATACCGAGTTGTTATAGGGTTGTTGTTTGTTAATGTTAGACAATATTGTAGATATTCAATTTTGAACAAATTTTCCAAATATATTGATTACTTTAAACAAATATTTTTAAAAGATACAAGTAAAATTCCAGTACAAAACTGTACCTTGCCAAGTAGGTGAAACAGTGTTATTACGTATGAAAAAATATGTTACATTTTCAATTACGATTTATAGTATACCGAGTTGTTATAGGGTGTTGTAATATAGACAATATTGTAGACTATTCATTTTGAACAAATTTTCAAATATATTAATTACTTTAAACAATATTTTAAAGATACAAGTAAAATACCAGTACAAAACTGTACCTTGCTAAGTGAACATTGTTTATTACGTATGAAAAAATATGTAACTACATTTTCAATTACGATTTTATAAGTATACCGAGTTGTTTATAGGGTGTTGTAATGTTAGACAATATTGTAGATTATTCAATTTTGAACAAATTTCCAAAATATCAATACTTTAAACAAATATTTTTAAAAGATACAAGTAAAATTACCAGTACAAAACTGTACCTTGCTAAGTGAGCATTGTTTATTAGTATGAAAAAATATGTTATTACATTTTCAATACGATTTATAAGTATACCGAGTTTGTTATAGGGTGTTGTAATGTTAGACAATATTGTAGATTAATCAATATTGAACAAATTTTCTAAATATATTGATATTTTAAACAAATATTTTAAAAGATACAATTAAAATTACCAGTACAAAACTGTACCTTTGCTAAGTGAACATTGTTTATTACGTATGTAAAAATAGTTACTACATTTTCAATTGCGATTTATAAGTATACCGAGTTGTTGTAGGGTGTTGTAATGTTAGACAATATTGTAGATTATTCAATTTTGAACAAATTTTCCAAATATATTGATTACTTTAAACAAATATTTTAAAAGATACAAGTAAAATTACCAGTACAAAACTGTACCTTTGCTAAGTGAGCATTGTTTATTACGTATGAAAAAATATGTTATTACATTTTCAATTACGATTTATAAGTATACCGAGTTGTTATAGGGTGTTGTAATGTTAGACAATATTGTAGATTAATCAATTTTGAACAAATTTTCTAAATATATTGAATATTTTAAACAAATATTTTAAAAGATACAATTAAAATTACCAGTACAAAACTGTACCTTTGCTAAGTGAACATTGTTTATTACGTATGTAAAAATATGTTACTACATTTTCAATTGCGATTTATAAGTATACCGAGTTGTTGTAGGGTGTTGTAATGTTAGACAATATTGTAGATTATTCAATTTTGAACAAATTTTCCAAATATATTGATTACTTTAAACAAATATTTTAAAAGATACAAGTAAAATTACCAGTACAAAACTGTACCTTTGCTAAGTGAGCATTGTTTATTACGTATGAAAAAATATGTTATTACATTTTCAATTACGATTTATAAGTATACCGAGTTGTTATAGGGTGTTGTAATGTTAGACAATATTGTAGATTAATCAATTTTGAACAAATTTTCTAAATATATTGAATATTTTAAACAAATATTTTAAAAGATACAATTAAAATTACCAGTACAAAACTGTACCTTTGCTAAGTGAACATTGTTTATTACGTATGTAAAAATATGTTACTACATTTTCAATTGCGATTTATAAGTATACCGAGTTGTTATAGGGTGTTGTGATGCTAGACAATATTGTAGATTATTCAATTTTGAACAAATTTTCCAAATATATTAATTATTTTAAACAAATATTTTAAAAGCTACAAGTAAAATTACCAGTACAAAACTGTACCTTTGCTAAGTGAACATTATTTATTTCGTATGCAAAAATATGTTACTACATTTTCAATTACGATTTATAAGTATACCGAGTTGTTATAGGGTGTTGTAATGTTAGACAATATTTTAGATTATTCATTTTTGAACAAATTTTCCAAATATATTAATTGTGTTAAACAACTATTTTGAAAGACACAAAATTAATAGTACAAAACTGTGCCTTTGCTAAGTGAACATTGTTCATTAGCACTTTGCATTTTAACAACCACATTAGCACTTTGCACAAGTTAACAACCACACATATTGCTCTATAACATCTAAACCGTAAAAGATACGAAAAAACTTTGTTCGTACGAAAGATGCAGAATAAAATTATGAATAAAATGGTATATGAATGGTTAAGTGTGTTCATATAATTTTCTCGAGATTTTCCGATTTTCCTGAAATTTTACGACGGCAACTCGCCTGTAGGCCACACCGTTCGGAATTCGAAGTTGCGATATATGGGAAAAAAACTAAGAATTTTGAGACCTTTCTAACGATGTATAAAACTGTCAATCCATTTTGTACAAATGCGTCAAACATTCCATTAATATTAGACAAACAGTTTAAAACATACTGGGAATGTAATAAATAAATGCATAAGTCAATAACGAATGGGCTAATATTAAACGATATTAATGTATGAATAGGGCTAATATGGGTCTGTATTCGGTTATCATACATGCACAAAGAATTCAAATAATATTTATTATCATTGTAACGTCTTTCTTATAAACTAATAAATAAAAAAAATAGTATTTTTTTTAATATTTACAAATTTATTTTACCTGTGTCACTCCGAGCTTGATCCGCCTCTGTTTAAAACGTTCAGCAAAAGCTTCTAATTCTCTTGGGTCAGTATCAGCATCTGGATGCAAACCTGCTGCTGCAGCAGCAGCAGCTGCTGCTGCCATCGCTGGGTGATGGGCATGGTGCATACTCTGAAAAAAATATATATCTTATATATGAAATTCTTCTGTAACTATGTATGAATGACTAAACCTCCTAAACTATAATTCGGATTTTCATGAATCTTCCTGAAGTTTGTTCGGCAAATTTTCTAGAATTTTTAGATTCATAGATATGTAGTTAGATTGTAGAAATAAATGGAAAAAATTACAAAAAACCGCTTATCATTGTTTGCCCTTGAAAATATTTAAGGCATGGTTTGACATTAAAAACAAATGAAGACTGTCGTTTGCCAAACATTTCTATTCACTTATAGGCTAAGACAATATTAAAATATAATAAATTCATGATTATAAATAAGGAAAATGTAATGCCTACTTTATTATTGCCGAAAAGCAGTTGAGATGTGCCAAAAATTAAAACTAGTTGGTATTGGTATTTAGCCTTGAGGCAAGTTACATGAACTTCCCGATATGTGTAAATAATCGACTTAATCAATAATAAACAAATTAATTTATTAGTGATTAAAAGTATTCCGAGTGGATTTATTATACATAATTGAAAACGAACGAACACGTTAACTCGGAGTGTTTTCTAAAAGCAAATTTTCACAAATCAATAATTTTAATAATTGAACCAGTTTCCGTAGGACTTTAATGCTTTAGTATGTTCATTATTACCAAGTCCTCTATCGTTATACCAAGTAAATCGTCTAATTTTAATTTTAACAAATGTCAAAAGAACTACTTATTTTCTCAAACTTTGATGATTTTTTAAAATTAAACTACTTGTCGTAGAGCCGTAATAATTCAGTAAGTTCTATAAGACCATGGTATATACAGCCAAAAAACGTTCCCTAAAAATCGGCCTAAATTTTTTTTCAACAGTTAATTACAAGAAAATGGCTCGGTAGATTTTCACCTAAAATTAATCAGTATCATTCCCAACTAATATCTTTCGAACAGTTTTTGATTTTTCAATATCGGTTCGGTAGTATGAGCTTAAATGTGGACGAAAGGTTTAACACTTTTTTCCAAATTACAAAGAAACGGCTCGGCCGATCGTCGCAGAAAACGATAATCCTCATCGAGATACATCCAATGGTTTTTAAATTTCTGAAATCGGTTCAGGCGTTTTTGAGCAAACGTCGATAAAAGTTTTAATTTTGACAAATGCCAAAAAGACCATACTAATTTTTGCAAACTTTGACGAATTTTTAATGCTAAACAAGTTGTCGTAGGGCCGTAATATTTTAGTATGACATAGAAGACTATGGTATCTACCGTCAAAAAAATAATAATAAAAATCGCCGAATTTTTTTTTTTAAACTTTATTACAAGAAAATGGCCCGACCGATTTCTACCAAAAATTAATTAGCACGATTCCCAACCAATATCTTTCGAACGGTTTTTAAATTTTCAAAATCGATTCAGATTTGCGGGCTAAAGCGTGAACGAAAAACTTTTCACTTCTCTGCTATTTATAAAGAAACGGCTTGGCCAATCGTCGCACAAAACTGACAAACAATAGTCCTCATCGAGATACATCGAATGGCTTTTAAATTTTTGAAATCGACCCTGCCGTTTTTGAGAAAACGGCGATTTACGGCAAAAAATCTGTTCACATACATGCACACACACACACACATACTTTTTCTAAATTTGGTCTCATTCGATTCAGAATGGCTTGAAACGTCGAGAAAACAAAATTAGCGACTCGGATTTTTTTATGAAAACATAAACTTCGGGAAGTTAATAACGAATTCAAAGTCGTTTTTTTCAAAACTTTTATATTGCAGTGTATAAAAGTGTTCCCTAGGAAATGTTGTAAATTTTATCTTATTTCACCCTGTCTAACTAAAAAGGAGTGGTTTCATATGAAATTTTTGAGTTATTTGACAAAAACCAAAAAAAAATGTCCCGAATAAAATATAGTAAATTTAGTAAATATTTATTACTTAAATATCGAATTCAAACTCCATCCCTTACCTGTTGGTGCTGATGATGATGATGATGATGAGCCATCATATGATGATGAGCCCCGACGACCCCAGCGGCGTGCCCCGCCACAACCCCGGCATGGTGATGATGGTACCCTCCATGGTGCCCATGGAGCTGACCTCCGTTACCGCCACCGCCGCCGTTGACCACCGATCCGGAGGTCGCATTGAAGGCGCCCATCGGTAACATCGAGTCCGCCATGGGAGTCAGAGATGTCATGTTACCCCCGTGGGTCAGTGGTTCCAGAATGGGGTCGACTAGGCCTCCGCCGCCACTGGAGTCCATCGAGTGCTGCTGCTGGTGCTGGTGGCCCTGGTGGTGGTGTGCGTGGTGACCCTGGTGGAACAACGGTTTCTATGAACCGGTGAGGTAGCAGAGTTAGGTGAATTGTGATAGAAATGGTATGGTAATAATGATATATGAGGTAGTAGATTGATTGTGTATATGTATATATATATATATATATATATATGTATATATATATATATCATATATAAAATTATTCTGTAATGGGGTATGAATGATTAATCCTCCTAAACTATTATTCCGATTTTGATAAATCTTTCTGAAGTTTGTTAAGAGAATAAAATTGATGTCTAAAGTCTTACACTTGTTTCTTAAATAATTCTATTAAAATTAATTTATAATAATTTGTTTTGTATTTCAGCAGAAACGATTTTCTACTTCCTCAAATGTAAAAAACTTGTTTATAAAAATTTATCATAACAATTTCAATAATTGATAAATTTTCTAAAATATCTAATTCAATAATAATTTGAAAATATCAAAAAACTATTTGTTTAAAATCCTAACAGAAACGATTTTCTACTTCCTAAAATTTGTAGCATTAATTTGCTTGCCTCGAATTAAGAAATGTAAAAAACTTGTATATAGAAATTTAACGTAATAATTTCAATTGTAAGTAAATTTTCAAAAATTTCTGGTTTAATAATAAATTGAGTATATCAAAAAATCATTTGTTCTGTATTCTAGTAGAAACGATTTTCTATTTTCTAGCATTTTAGTACAAAATTTGTTTGCTTATAGTGAAATATTCAAAAAACTTGAATTTAAAATATTTTGACTTTTTATATGACAGAACAATTGCTTTTAGAAAAAAAATTCATTCGATTTCTTTTTACTTTAAATAAATATTTTTGCCTTGGTGATTCAGCTTGCATAATTCTTATAAATATTAGGCAATGTTACAATATTTATAATAATCTATTTGAAAACATTTAATATTCCTCGAACATTTCGTTACGGTACGGGAAGTTCCAGCTATTTGTTAAAAAATTTTCAATGACAAACAAAAATGTAGGCAAAAAACTACATTTTTGTTTGTCACTGAATAATTTGTTTACGTCAAAACGTTTACTAACGTTTTTGTATATAAATAAAACTACGAACAAAACTACTTACTACAATTTAATCATAATTAAATAATATTCACAATAAAACATCCTACTAAACGTAAATGAACATCTTTCAAAAACGTTTGACATTTGACGTATTAGCCACCGTCCATTGTTTTATTCAAATTACGCTTCTACAAAAAAAATCAAATTGAAAATGTAAAGTTTCTACGCGATTTTGAAATAATATTTCACCTTTCCGACAACCTACCGATTGGCACGAATTTTTCAAGACTAAGACTGGCCAAATCGGTTTAGCCGTTATCGAGTTTTAGCGGATCATTTTATCGAGAACTCCATTCTTATATATAAGAAGTTATATACTTTTCCAATTTTGTTAAAAGAAAACTATTAAAAAATGTGAAAATGCCGCCAAGCTAAGCACAGTACAAGTGAAAATGTCGCACAGAATTATTTGCAAATGCGTTTAGACTGTGACTATACGGGAGCACTTTTTCAATTTTGTGTAAATTAGGCAACTATTTTTTTTTAAATTGAATTCGAAATGAAATGACGATTGTTAATGTTCTGTAGATAAATTGATTTATTTATGATTTACATTTGATTTGCTCAGATATAACAAGATAGCAAAATGACTGTAAGGTTATTACAGTATTTGTTATTAACGTTTAAAATTTCTCGAATATTTCATCAAGGTACGGGAAGTTGCAGCAATTTGCCTTAAGGCACGATGCCATACACCACTAGTTATATTTGTACATTTATGTCGATTACACTCGTAAGGGATGATGATAACACTCTTGTATCCTCTCACTAATTGCAATCCCATCAAACATCTCTCGATACACTTTCATGTTACTCCACCACTAAGTGTTATCACTTGATAACCTCTCCACCGCCGAAGCTCTCACAATCTAATATAATTTTATTATTATTTCCACCACCATCCATTGACTGACTTGACGGGGTTGTATTTAACTATATCCATTTCTGTATCATCTGTATCGTCTGTATATATATATATGTTGTACGATATAATTTTGAGGGTTGAAATCTTCACCTCAGAACGACGTTGTAGTGAGGGCAATAAAATTGAAATGTGCACGAGGAGAAGTGATTGCTTGCAAATATTTTTTATTGATATTAAAAAACAAGTTGGAGGGCGGTGGAAGAACGTGGGAAAGTAAAGTTTTGTAAAATTATTAATTTATTTATATTATAATATTGTTAGTGTTAATTTAAGTTTGTTAATGTTAGGCTCTGTATTCACATGTCTTGTTACAGAGCGCACTAAGAACCGTTACAATCAAATACTACTAACATTAATTAACTTGATATTAAAATTCTGTGCGACATTTTCACTTATACTGTGCTTAGCTTGACGGCATTTTCACATTTTTCAATAGTTTTCACAAAATTGAAAAAGTGTTCCAGTGCGTTTACAGTCTAAACGCACTTGGCTAAACATTTCTACCAGAGTGGCGCTTAGACTGTGCTTAGCCTGGGTAATTTTTTCAATTTTTAATCCAAAAATGCAAAAATATTTTATGGAAAATAAAAAAAGGTGTAATAATTTATATTTATTTTCAAAAGCAATTGTTTTGTTCAAACAAGCAGAAAGTTTTTTAGATCATTCAAATCGGACGCTTAGTTCACTCAGAAACTGCCATTTTTTGCACATTCAGCTCTGTATCTTCGAAATGGCGGGACCTGTCTTTGTCAAAAGCTAATCACCTCTTCTCCCAATCATTAAAAATTGAATGTTTTTGAGATCATTCAAATCGGATGCTCCGATGTCTCAAAAACTCGATTTCTATTTTCCGCACTCTTTGTTCCGTATCTCCGTAACGGCTGAACTTGCCTTTGCCAAAAATTAATCATCACATCTCCCTATCAATAGGTATCAAATGTTTTTCAAACCTTTTATATCGGCTAATCCGTGCGCCCGAAAACGTGGACAAAAAAATGCGGACACACAAAACACACACACATCCATTTTTTCTGAGGTATGCCAAAATGTTCAGAAACCTTCAAAACGTCGAGAAATGCAAAAATTTTCATTTTGATTTTCGGCCCATTACTATAACTACCCTACGGGAAGTTAAATATATATATATATATATATTATATATAAAAAAATCTGTACGGATGTATGAATTCAAACTTTTCCTAAACAGTTATTCAAATTTTGATGAATCTTTTTGGAGATTGTTAAGATAATTGTTTAAGATGCCATGAACTATAAAACTATAACAGTATTATAGAAATAAACAGAAAAAATTGCAAAAAACAACACATCATTGTTTGTCATTTTAAAACAAGAGAACTGTATCTCACTGTATTATAAATAATAATTAGATAATAATAAAAAACTAGTGGTGTACGGCATCGGCAATTTAATTTTTTTGCTATAAAATTATTTATTTGGGAAAAAATCTTGCTGAGTTAAAATAAAAACTGAGATAATCAATAAATAAAAATACATTTATAATTTAATCTTTTTTTTTTAATTTTTCCAGATATTTTGTTGTATTTTATGGGCTTTCATAATTTAAAAAAATAGAAAATGCACTTTTTAATGAAATTTAGAAAAAGTTGAATAATTGATGTCTAAAGTCTTACACATGTTTCTTAAATAATTCCATTAAAATTTATTCATAATAATTTGTTTAAACCATTCAAATCGGTTGATCCGTGCGCCCGAAAACGTAGACGAAAAATTGTATCCATACATACATACACACATCCATTTTTTCTGAGGCATGCCAAAATGTTCAGAAACCTTCAAAACGTCGAGAAATGTAAAAATTTTCATTTTCGATTTTCGGCCCACTACTATAACTACCCTACGGGAAGTTAAAAAATATATTTAGTATATATAAAATTCTTCTCCACGGATATATGAATCCAAACTCCTCCTAAACGATTATTCGAATTTTGGTAAATTTTTTTGGAGTTTGTCAAGGAAATTGTTTAAGATGTCATGAACTATAATGAATGTTTGTCATAGAAAACATTTTAACACATGAGAACTGTATCTCACGGTATTATAAATAATAATTAGATAATAAAAAATAACTAGTGGTGTATGGCATCGTGCCTTGGGGCAAATTGCTGGTACTTACCGTACCAAAAATTTTTTTCTAAAAAGATTAACATTTACTTTAAGTATAACTCATGAACGGATTAATGGACATAATGTGCAAATATATATATATATATATATATTACATATAAAACTCTTCTGTAGGGATATATGAATCCAAACTCCTCCTAAACGATTATTCGAATTTTGGTAAAATTTTTTGGAGTTTGTTAAGAAAATTGTTTAAGATGTCATGAATTATAAAACTATAGTAATATTGTAGAAACAAATGAAAAAAATGCAAAAAACAACATATCATCCTTTGACACTGAAAACATTTTTACGCCTGAGAACTGTGTAAATAATAATTAGATTCAAGTCTTATGACATATTGTAATAGCTCTTGGTATTTTATTTAAAAATAAGTACTTGTAAGCCAGGTTCAGAAATTCTAAAAATCATTCTGTATATTTTGCTAAAATTGAAGGTACAGCTCGCAAAAAATCGATTATATAATGCAATGAATTATAAAATATAAATCGATTATAAAAAATAAAAATAAATATAAATATAAATAGAAATATATATATATATATATATAAATATAAATATAAATATAAATATAAATATTAGGTTGTCAAATATCTCCCTTCCGCTTTTTTGCTATTGGTTTATAATACAAAAAGGCGGAAGGGAGATATTTGACAACCTAATATAAATATAAATATAAATTTTAATATAAATATAAATATAAAATATTGTTAATCTGTACGTTTGGACTCTATATACGTGCCATCATTAAGCAGTTTAAAGATTTTTATTATTAGTTGATACAATAATCAGCAAAAATCCACAACGACTCATAAATCCTATATCACTTATATCAATCACATATTGTTGCTCTATCCATAGATTTAGTAAAATTTTATTTTCTCATCCAATTGACTATATATCCCAGTTGTTTGGGGGTTGGGGAAAAGCAACAAGGTAATATTCATCCAAGGGTCGATTTTCGACTGAATCTAGTGCTGGAGATGATTTTTAGCCCCTTTTATCATCGGCACGCGACTGCTAACCAAGAGTTATGAGATTCTCGTAAAAATATCATAAAGTCAACCGACCCTAACTGGGAAAATGGGTAAATTGACAGATAAATTTGGCAGAGGAGAGGTAGACGAGATATTGTTGATTGAAACCGTAGTTTTTGTTTGTTCTGAATACCAAAAAAATCAAAAGCCAAAAATTAGTCTTCTACTATTAGCCAAATAAAAAATTATGTCAACTTTTGAAGACGATTGATATGTAAAAGCTTTGACTTTCACGTCATAAAACTTCCCGTAGGGCAAGTTATAGTAATCGCAAAAAAATCGAAAATGAAAACTTGTATATATCTTTACGTTTCAAAACCTTCTGAACATTTTGGCATATCTTAGAAAAAATGGATGTATGTGCGGGTGTGTGTGTGTGCGTCTATGTGTGTGTGTGCGTATACAAATTTTCGTCGACGATTTCAGAAACACGGATGAAGCGATTTGAATGATTAAAAAAAACATTCGATTCGTATTGATAAGGAGACGTGCTGATTAGTTTTTGGCAAAGGCAGGTCTAGCCGTTCCGAAGATACGTGGCAAAAAGTGCTGAAAACGGTAACTCAGTTTTTAACAGAACGGAGCGTTCGATTTTAATAACTCAAAAAACATTTTACTTGTATTGACAAGATGAAGAATTGATAAAATTTTTATGAAGGCAGGTCTAGCGGTTTCGGAGATCTAGTGAAAAAAGTAAAAAAAAAAATGACATTTGGCTGTCAAAAATGATCATTAGACATATGCACATCAAATTATCAGATATTTTATAGAGATTTTAACAATAAGAATAAATTTTGTTTACATTCCTATGGGTTCCGTACCAATGTTTACGCGTTAGACGGCGACGCGGCGCTTACGCGCTTCCATATTTCGTCTTTATGCAGTTAAAGCAGTATACGATTGCTTTGAAAAAAAGTTCAGAATTTCCAAAATATTTCAAAATAAATGATTTAAGATAGAATGATTTAAGATAGAATGATTTAATATGGTTCGAAATTGTATTAAATGTTTCAAATCATTGATCAACTTTTATTGATTATTATTGATTACTTTTAATTACTTGAATTTTATTTTTAATTACTCGACTTTTGAATTGCGGTACCGGAAGTTCCAGCAATTTGCCTTAAGGCACCATGCCTTAATTGCCTTAAGACAGAATTCCACTTACAGCTAGTGCTAAATTTTATTAAAAAGTGCATTTTCTAATTTTTTAAATTATGAAAGACCATAAAATACAACAAAATATCTGAAAAAATTAATAAAAAAGATTAAATTAAAAATATATTTTTATTTCTTGACTATCACAGTCTTTATTTTGACTTTGCAAGATTTTTTCCCAAATAAATAATTTTATACCAAAAAATTTAAATTTAAATCTTTTATCCCAGTTGTATATTAATTACTATTTCTCTAATGATAGTAATACTTTCATAGTTTACAACAAAACTTGTTATATGGCAATTGTAATTTCTAAAAACAAGTTTTGAAATAATCAATGATTATTTTTGATTAAATTGAAACATTTTTTTCCAAAAGCAATTATTTGTTAAAACAAGCAAAAAGTTCTTTAAATCATTCAAATCGGACGCTTAGTACTTTCAAAAACTGCCATTTTTTCACATTTAGCTCTGTGTCTCCGAAACCACTCGACCTGCCTTTGCCAAAAACTAATCAACACTTCTCCCAATCATTACTAATTGAATGTTTTTTAGATCATTCAAATTCGATACTCCGTTCTCTCAAAAACTCGATTTCTATTTGCTGCACTCTTTGCTCTTTATCTCCGTAGCTGCTGGACCTGACTTTGCCAAAAACTAATCAGCACATCTCCTTATCAATAGGAAGCGAATGCTTTTTGAACCATTCAAATCGGTTGATCCGTGCGCCCGAAAACGTGGACAAAAAATGGTATCCATACATACATACACACACACACACACACACATTCATTTTTTCTGAGGTATGCCAGTAAAATGTTCAGAAACCTTCAAAACGTCGAGAAATGTAAAAATTTTCAATTCCGATTTTTGGCTCATTACAATAACTTACCCTACGGGAAGTTAAAAAACAATAAGTATGTTTAAAATTAATTAATTAAAATTGCTCGGAACAGACAATACCCGAGTTTAGCATAATTGTTTTTAAAACTATACTTGATATTAACAAGTATGTATCAACATGTATCGAATATTTTTTTATTTTATTTTAATTTAATGATTTTTTTTTATTTAAAAATGTATTATTTTTATTTATTCAAAAAATTTCCTTTCACTATCATAAAAATATTTTCATTCTTATATGTGAAAATGATGCATGAATAACGAATAATTATTTTCAATGTTATTTAATCAAGATAAACTATTATTTTTTAGTTCTACTAATAAAAATTAAAATAATTTTGTTTACTATCTATAAAATTAAACAATAAATAAATTCAGTCAAACACTGATCTAAATTACACTAAATTTGCGGATAAATTACAGAATGTTCGAGCAAAAATTTATTTTTTATAAAAAGTTCGAAAACCGGTTAAAACCGGTTTTTTAGTAAAATTAAAATTCAAAAACCGGTTTTCTGAAATGTCGGTTTTTGTATGAATTCTGATTGATATGTAAAAGCTTTGAAACCTACCCTTTCACATCACAAAATCTTATTACAATTCCATTTGTCTCAAGTCCAGTGGACACTAAATCCCAAACCTTAAAACCCAAACCATGTACACACAAATTTCCATCTAAAGCCTATTATATTTCGGTCAAAATTTTTAGAGTAGCCTTCAGTATCCTAATCCAAAAAGTGCGTACCATCGACGGTCAATATATTAAAGTATAAATCTAATTGAATGTACTCGTATATACTTTACTGGATATATTATAAGAGAGTATATATATATATATATATATATATATAAGTGCATCTCTCGAGAATCTCAAAGGAATCGATTTCTCTCCACCGCACGCGTGTAATTCCCCAGGGCTGTTCTGGATCTTATTGCATTATATTAGACACGTATTGCTCCTTTTATGCAAGCCCTTTGATGGTATTAAATGACACAAACATACATAAATATACACAGAAACTAGTATTAAGAATTATATTTTTTGATCCCAAAAAATCGCCAGAAAATCTTTAAATCATCTATAATATAAAAATGAATCGCAAAATGTGTTAGTAAACGCATAACTTAACAACGCCTAGACCAATTTGAAAAATTATTTTTTAAAATGTTCGTTGAAGTCCAAGGATGATTCTTAAGGCGAGAAAAAATCGAATAATTGCCGAGAAAACCCGAAAAACAACCCTTTTCTTTTACACACACAAACGTTTTCTAACTAAAATGTAGAAACAATTTGAGCTTTATTGCTATTATATAAAGTTCATAATAAATTACAAGCACTCACTAGATACTCCTTCTAAACGATTATTCGGATTTTGATGAACCTTTCTGAAGTTTGTTAAGGAAACTTTCTAGGATGTAAGTGATTATAAAGTACTGGGATGTACGCGCAATATTGTAGAAATAAATAGAAAAAAATGTAAAAAACGACACGTCATTGTTTGCATTGAAAACAAATGAAAACTATCATTTGCCAAAAATTTCAATTTACTTATGAACCTAGACAATATTAGAATATGTATAATAAATTTATGATTATGAAGAAAAATGAAATGTCTACATTATTATTGCCAAAAATCAGCTGAGATGTGCCAGAAATCAAAATAATATAAAATACGGTATATGTATGGCAGATTGAATGATACACATATGAACAGGATATGACAAATTGATTCACTTAAAATATGGAAATAAATATTAATCTGGGCCGGTCTTAGCTTTAATGCGATGCATGCGAAAAATAAGAGCGCACCCTTTAGGGGGCGCCAACACATGATTCGGATATTAAATTTTCAATATAGTTTTGTTTTTAATATATAATTTCTTTGCATCTTTTACTAATCTTTCCACAATATTTT
This sequence comes from Ctenocephalides felis, assembly GCF_003426905.1. NCBI lineage: Eukaryota > Metazoa > Arthropoda > Insecta > Siphonaptera > Pulicidae > Ctenocephalides > Ctenocephalides felis. The sequence goes on from NW_020539727.1 coordinate 24,005,161, forward strand.
TAAAAATCGTAAAAATTTCACTTTATAACAACAAAATGGGAAATTAAAGATGAATACATACAATTCGGTCCTCACGATATCGATTAGGAGAAGTTTAAGATGCAATTTTCGATATCTTAAATAATAAAAAATTAAATAAATTTAATTCAACATGAAGTACCAGTGTTTTGGGTCTGAATTTTTTTTACTGTGCTCCAATTTGTATGAAATTTTTGAAATTAGGTTTATCTTACTCTCAAGATCAAAAGTGAAAATAATTTAGACTCCTTTGCCATTTCCCGGGGGATAACATCCCTCTCAGTGGTGTAATTTCATTTTTTTTTCAAAAAAACATCGGATATCGATAAAAGAACTAATTATAAGAAACAAATGTTTTATAATGTTTTTCAAAAAAGCGAATATTCATCATTTTATTTGAAGCAGTTGTACATTTAAGATCCATATGGGTGGATGTATATACATTTCGGTATAGACTGTAGTGTAAAAAAACATAATAATTTTTAACTAATTGGTAAATATCAGTATAGATTATTAAAAAAAAAATGAAACTTTTGAATTGTAAACATAAGTACAGGATGTCTGTCGGGTCATCTAGTTTAAAATTAAAATACGTAAATAAAAATAATTTATCGTACTCGTACACTGAGGGTACTACATACAATCTATCATCCCTGTAAATCCTATTAAAGCTGATTATAATCCTGCAATGTATGTATATATATATATATATATATATATATATATATGTATGTATATATTTATTATTCAATCGTACATACATGTCCCTAGGATTGACATCGTGACATCCCGATGTCACGTCACGCTTCTACGTCACGTGGGAAGACACGTCACGGTTAATAACATGCATTTTGGCAGGCAACATTATTATCGATATTGATAATATAATCGATAGTTTACACTAATGGGTAATAGTTTTTCATGCAATTAGATGTAGACATATTTGATAATAATAATATTAATTTTGTGAAAGAATATTTTTACAATAATTAATTTCCCGTAGGGTAGCTATAGTAATGGGCCGAAAATCGAAAATGAAAATTCTTGCATTTCTCGACGTTTCGAAGGTTTCTGAACATTTTTAAGGCATACCTCAAAAGAAATGGATGCGTGTGTATATAATTTGATTTATTATTTTAGGTATATAGTAGTGTTATAGTATCGTTTACTGAATTCTGTGTCTATTAACATAAATTTGAACAAATAAATATAAATTGTTATTAATTTGACATCCTGTAATCACGTCGCCGATAGAGTAAAATAAATTAAATATAAATATTTATAGATGTTAGAAATCATACTATTATTATTAATAATTTTTAATGCATATATTGTTAAAGTTGTGTATTGTTAGTAAAATTGTTGTTAAAATTTTACAAACTTGGTATCATAAAGTAGTGATTAATAAAATATATAAAATATTTTATATATTGGCCGAGAACGCATAATGATGGTCTTCAGTAACATTATATTAATTCCAAATTGATACAACATTTTTTTGTCCAAGTTTTCGGGCGCACGGATCAACCGATTTGAATGGTTTAAAAAACATTCGATTCCTATTAATAGGGAGATGTGCTGGTTAGTTTTTGGCAAAGGCAGGTCCAGTCGTTACGGAGATACGGAGCAAAGAGTGCAGAAAATACAAATCGAGTTTTTGAGAGAACGGAATATCGGATTTGAATGATCTAAAAGACATTCAATTTGTAACGATTGGGAGAAGTGGTTACTAGTTTTTGGCAAAGGCAAGTCCCGCCATTTCGAAGATACAGAGCTAAATGTACAAAAAATGGCAGCAACTTTCTGCTTGTATTAACAAAACAATTGCTTTTGAGGATAAAACATTATCACATCTTTTTTTATTTTCCATAAAATATTTTTGTAATTTTAGATTAAAAATTCAAAAAATCACCCAGGCTAAGCACAGTCTAAGCGCCACTCTGGTACAAATGTTCACCCAAGTACGATTAGACTGTTTATGTAATGGAGCACTATTCCAATTTTGTGAAAAACTATTGAAAAATGTGAAAATGCCGCTAAGATAAGCACAGTACAAGTGAAAATGTCGCACAGAATTATTTGCAAATGCCTTTAGACTGTGACTATACGGGAGCACTTTTTCAATTTTGTGTAAATATTAGGCAAGTATTTTTTTTTAAAATTGAATTCAAAATGAAATGACGATTGTTAATGGAGATAAATTGATTGATTTATGATTTACATTTGATTTGCTCAGATATAACAAACAAGATAGCAAAAATAATGAAAGTTACAGTATTTGTAATAATATATTTGAAAACGTTCAAAATTTCTCGAATATTTCATTACGGTACGAAAAGTCCTAGCAATCTGCCTTAAGGCACAATGTCATACACCACTAGTTTATAAAATTCTTCGTCTCTATCTATTTTTTCCTCGATCGATTTTTCCTTTCGACATTGTATAATTACAAAACATGTTATTACCCTTATAAAAGTGAGTAAACATGTAATTAGAGTATCATAAGTGGTTGTTAGTCTACTATTTAGTTCTATTACAAATGTTATACTAATAAAGTTTAAAAGACTCTTTAAATACTTTGTCGACTTCACCGGAACTTTTCGATTGAACAAACAGAAAAGTCCGGCAAAAGTTTTCCGGCAAGCCCTTTGCATAATTTATCCGGAAAGGGCAATTTTAAAGAAATGTGAAAAATATAGAAATTGTTAAATAATTGTATATATATACTAGCTGACCCGACAGACGTTGTCCTGTATGGTGCTTTAATGCAAATTGCTAAAACTTCACGCACCGTAATTAGAAATTCGAGTAATGACATTAGTGAGAATTATCAGAATTATGCTTGGTTAAGTCAACGAGCAATTCTTGCCGCAAAGAATAATGATGTACACGCACTGAATTTCACCATTCAAGAAAAAATTGCTGGCGATTTGGTGACATACCAATGATTCCGACTGGTCTTCCGTTTGACTTCAAACGATTGCAACTTCCAAGCGTTCGCAATAACAAGTCTCAAGGCCAATCGCTTAGTGTTTGCGGGATAAATTTCAAATATATTATTTAGAAAATCATTGTTTTTCACATGGGCAGTTATACGTTGCCTGTTCACGAGTTGGAAAACCACCCGCTTTGTTTGTGTTAACGTCAGACCAAAAAACAAAAAATGTGGTTTACCAAAGAGCACTTCAATGAAACGGATAATTTGCGGATTCACTTTCATTTACTTAGAGAAGTTCAACTAAAAACACTTCATTTTTATAATCGAAATAAATTTATTACTGTTGTGTAATAAAATCAAATTTTTCCTTTTCAAATATAAAACAAACAAAAAATTTCTTCATCTTTCTCACGAAACTATCTGGTAACGGGTTTGCTAGTATATATATATATATATATATATATATATATATATAATTATGACCTTTGCGTGTCTCCATCAATAAATGCACCTGTACTTTCCTCCTATTTTTATTTGCACTCGATTTATATGAAAGAGGGGACCCACCCTCAGGTCGAAATGACATGTCTAGTAAGTACTAAGGGCGAGTAGCCCTTAACAACCCTCACATAAAATAAATTATCTAATTATCTGCACTCGAATTGACCACAACAGAGTCAGGAAATAGATAAAAATGGGTTTTGAGGATACGAAATAAATTGTTTGGTTAAGGATAGTTAATTTTAATAGTTAATAAAAAATAAAATAGAAATAGATCTCTGAATTTTACACGAGTTGATTAAAAATTTATTTACAAAAATATTGATTTTACTGATTTTTTTTAATTACAATAATTGTTACAACTGTTAAATAATTTAACATCTAGTAATAATAATAAATAATTACATAAATTTGAATAAATAAGAGTACAAAAGATAGAATTTACATTTAAATGATATCAGTAGTATGATGATTAAAATAAAGCAAATAAAATTTTTGAATAATAAAATAATACTAGAAAAACAATAAAGTTGGATTAAAACAATAAGTGACAGATAATTTTTTTTTTTGAAATTGAATTCGAAATGAAATGACGATTGTTAATGTTCTGGAGATAAATTGATTTATTTATGATTTACATTTGATTTGCTCAGATATAACAAGTTAGCAAAAATAATGAAAGTTACAGTATTTTCAATAATACATTTGAAAACATTTAAAATTTTTCGAATATTTCATTAAGGCACGGGAAGTGCCAGTAATTTGCCTTAAGGCACGATGCCGTACACCACTAGTTTAATTAACCAATGATATCATCAAATAACTGGCAAAAATTAATCAATAATTATTAATGAACTACAATTACAATCAATACGCATATTTTAGACATCATTTATAATAATTCACAACTAATTTTATTAATGTAATTAATAACTATTAGTATAATTGATAATTTTGTATATTATTTGTTGTACAACTTTGCTTCCGCCGTTTTTACAATACGAGTTTTCTACAATAATGGCGGCAGCAAAGTTGTACATCTAATATATTTCCAATCAAATTTTAGGGTATACCGAGTTGTTGTAGGACTAAATTGATGTTAGACAATATTGTCAATGATTTAATTTTGAACAAATTTGCCGAAGACATCAATCATTTCAAATAAACGGTTTAGAAGTTACAAGCGATAAAATAAAAATATGCACTTGATATACTAAAACTTAAGTTTGTTAGGAAACTAGAGTACTTTATACTCAGATTTTATCGCTTTATTTCAATTGCAATTTTAAAATATACCGAGTTGCTTTAAAGTATGACTATCTTAGACAATATTTTAGATAATTTAATTTTGTACAAGTTTGCCAAATATTTGATTAAAATCAGACTTATCGTTCGAAAGTTACAAGACATTGTATAAATCAATTTAGAGTCTGATGGGTGTAATGAGGTGTCAAAACGTTTCGCGTTAAATATATCTTATGACTATATTAAACAATATTTTAGATAATTTAATTTTGTATAAATTTGCCGAATGTTTGATTAAAATCAGACTTATCGTTCGAAAGTTACAAGACATTGTATAAATCAATTTAGAGTCTGATGGGTGTAATGAGGTGTCAAAACGTTTCGCGTTAAATATATCGTATGACTATATTAGACAATATTTTAGAAAATTTAATTTTGTACAAATTTACCGAATATTTGATCAAAATCAGACTTATCGTTCGAAAGTTACAAGACGTTGTATAAATCAATTTGCAGTCCGATGGGTGTAATGAGGTGTCAAAACGTTTCGAGTTGCATATATCGTATGACTATATTAGACAATATTTTAGATAATTTAATTTTGTACAAATTTGCCGAATATTTGATCAAAATCAGACTTATCATTCGAAAGTTACAAGACATTGTATAAATCAATTTACAGTCTGATGGGTGTAATGAGGTGTCAAAACGTTTTGTGTTAAATATATCGTGTGGGGTATCATTTAAAAGGTCTCGATAGAATATATTCAAATCTGAAATTGACTGACATGATAAAACAATAGGGTTAGTAGGATATTACGGAAGTAGGATATCACGTGCATTTAATTTTTAACTCATTTTTAAAACATTTTCTTTTTTTTCTTATTGAAATTGAATTCGAAATGAAATGACGATTGTTAATGTTCTAGAGATAAATTGATTTATTTATGATTTATGGTTTACATTTGATTTGCTCAGATATAACAAGATAGCAAAAATAATGAAACAACTAGCTGTAAGTGGAATTCTGTCTTAAGGCAATTAAGGCATCGTGCCTTAAGGCAAATTGCTGGAACTTCCCGTACCAAAAATTATTATTTTAAAAACAATTAACATTTTTGAAAAAAAATTACTTTGAAAGAATAAGATTTTTGAGAAACTATAAATTGGACAAAAAATAACTTTTTTTTGAAAAAAATATTTTTTTTAAAAAAACTTTTTTTTTAATTTTTTTTTTTGAAAAAAATTTTTTTTTTCTTTATTTTGACATATTGTAGAAGATCTGAACTTTTTTTCAAAGCAATCGTACCGCTTTAACTGCATAGGGACAAAATATAAAGCGCGTAAGCGCCGCGTCGCTGTCTAACGCATAAGCATTGGTACGGAACCCATAGAAATGTTAACAAAATGTATACTTTTGTTAAAATCTCTATAAAATATCTGATAATTTGATGTGCATATGTCTAATGATCATTTTTGACCGCCAAATGGCTCATTTTTTAACTTTTTCCTCCATATCTCCGAAACTGTTAGACCTACCTTCATGAAAATTTTATCGATTTTTCATCTTGTCAATACAAGTGAAATGTTTTTTGAATTATTCAAATCTGACGCTCCGTTCTCTTAAAAACTGAGTTACCGTTTTCGGCACTTTTTGCCCCGTATCTTCGGAACGGCTAGATCTGCCTTCGCCAAAAACAAATCTGCACGTCTCCTTATCAATACGAATCGAATGTTTTTTGAATTATTCAAATCGGTTGATCCGTGTTCCCGAAATCGTCGACGAAAATTTGTATCCGCACATACATACACACACGCACATACATACATACATACACACATACACACACACACACACACACACACACATACATCCATTTTGTCTAAGGTATGCCAAAATGTTCAGAAACCTTTGAAACGTAAAGATATATACAAATTTTCATTTTCGATTTTTTTGCGATTACTATAACTTGCCCTACGGGAAGTTAATTACAGTATTTGTTTATATATATATATTTGAAAACGTTTGAAATTTCTCGAATATTTCATTACGGTACGGGAAGTTCCAGCAATTTGCCTTAAGGCACGATGCCATACACCACTAGTTGCAAATTTTGTTGTGTTTTATTATATATTATTATATAGAAACCACGAGAGTGAATTTTGATAGTTAACTGTTGTCAATTTTAATTCGTAACTAACTATGATTATATAATTGTTATATATTTTACAAACTACCTCTATATCAGTATATAATATTCGCATTGTCCAAAAAATTTTCAAAAATTCAAGGGGATGAGAATTAGAGTTAATGGTCGGGGAGGCGACGACACGGCTTATAATGCGCATAAGCCCAGATAATAACCGGAAAAGCACAATAGATTTATTTTACAAAACCCACCCCATATAATATATACATATATATATATATATATATATATATATATATATATATATATATATATATATATATATAAAATTATCCGAAATTAATACCAGACAACTGTTACGAGACTTTTATTATGATCCAGAAAGAGATTTAGTAGATTTAGTATTTAATGTTATACCCGAAAAACGATAATGTGAAACATATGAATGCCCAAGGGGTTCAAGATTAAGGGTCTTTTGTCCTTTGTGAATCGAATTTCAGAAAATTTCAGCAGCAAAAATGAAAAATTGTAATGGATGTCCTTGATGTAAAATCAGTTTGCGATGAATAGAAAAAAATAACTAGTGGTGTATGGCTTCGTGCCTCAAGGCAAATTGCTGGAACTTCCCGTACCGTAATGAAATATTCGAGAAATTTTAAACGTTAATAACAAATACTATAAGGTTAATTATTTTTGCTATCTCGTTATATCTGAGCAAATCAAATATAAATCATAAATCAATTTATCTCCAGAACATTAACAATCGTCATTACATTTCGAATTCAATATAAAAAAAATAGTTGCCTAATTTACACAAAATTGAAAAAGTGCTCCCGTATAGTCACAGTCTAAACGCATTTGCAAATAGTTTTGTACGACATTTTCACTTATACTGCGCTTAGCTTGGCGGCATGTTCACATTTTTCAATAGTTTTCTCACAAAATTGGAAAGTACTCCAATACATAAACAGTCTAAACGCACTTGGCTAAACATTTGTACCAGGGTGGCGCTTAGACTGTGCTTATCTCAGAAAGTTTGTGCTACTTGCCTCAAGGCAAAATGCCACTTACACCTAGTCAATTTTTTGCTTTTTTGCCTTTTTGCCTTTTTCTCCATATGTGTATGAAATCGTTCAATTCGTCGTGAAATCTGGAACATATGGGGCTTTGCTCATGTTCAGTCGGACGGACGCATATGATCTGTTTTATATGGATTTATATATATATATATATATATATATATTTGTATAAATGTATTTTATGCTACATGCTTTGCTTTACACGCTACATGCTCGTAAATAATGCACCAGCAAATATATTTCGTATATGGATAAATAAGGGTGCTGCCAGTATAGATACACATATTATGTATATATATATATATATATATATATATATATATATATATATATATATGTATATATTCTATCCTGTGTAATACAAATCTCAATGGGACGAAGGATACATTTCAGGATTTTTTCTCTTAGAATAAGTAAAACCTACAACCAAGTTTTTAGACTGTTTTATAAATTTCATTCGAAATTTTTATTTTAAAACGGGTTGGTTAATCCTATCCATTATTTTTAACCGTCAAATATTACAAATTACATATTTTTTGTTTCGAAATTGGATCCAGAAAGGTTTATCTCTAAATCTTGAACCCTTTGTCGACAAATAAACTGTTTTTAAAATATTTAAATCCGAATAATATCTATTATATTCACCCCCCGAAATTTTGAATTATAATTAGAAATTATAGACAAAAAAACCCCATTAATGAATTTTTATTTTTGTCACTTGGCCATTTATATTACGTAACGTATATGCATAACTAACATTTAAATGTAAAGAACAACTCTTTAGAAATTTAGACATTTAGAAATTTGACCCACAAAGGTTCTGTCATTAACCCTGAACCCTTGCTGGCGCTTTTACATAATAAAGATTTAACTTTTTTTAATTATAATAATGAGCCGAAAATCGAAAATGAAAATGTTTGCATTTCCCGACGTTTGGAAGATTTCTGAACATTTTGACATACCTCAGAAAACTAATGGATGTGTGTGTGTTTGTATGTTCGCATTTTTTTGTCCACGTTTTCGGGCGCACGGATCAACCGATTTGAATGGTTGAAAAAAATTCGATCCCTTTTGATAGGGAGATGTGCTGATTAGTTTTTGGCAAAAGCAGGTCCAGCCGTTACGGAGATACAGAGCAAAGAGTGCAGAAAATACAAATCGAGTTCTTGAAAGAAATACTAAATAAACGTACTCTTTATGTTTTTGCTAGAGTTTTTAAAGTATACTGAGAAGCTATAGGGTTTTACTATGTTAGACAATATCATTTAGAATTTAATTTTATACAAATTTTCCTAATACATCATTTATTTTTAACAAATATTTTAAAAGTTATTCAATATGTAATGGATAAATGTGCTTCGGATGAATAAAATTAGACGAATAAAGACTATTCCGAATTATTTTATTAGAAAAATTGGTAAAGTATCTAATTTGGTATAAATTCACTATTAATATTTGTATGTATTTATTTTATTATAACTATAAATAAATGTAACCGATGAAATCTAACAATGGCTAATAACTTGATACTAAACTTTAAATTTCACTTTTTTTACATTGAGTTATAAAACGTTATATACTCTAAACGGAGTATCGGATTTGAATGATCTAAAAAACATTCAATTTTTAATTATTGGTAGAATAAGTGGTTAGTTTTTGGCAAAGGTAGGCCAAGCCATTCCAAAGATACAGAGCCAAATGTGCAAAAAATGGCAGTTTTTGAGTGAACTAAGCGTCCGATTTGAATGATCTAAAAAGGTTTTTGCTTGTATTGACAAAACAATTGCTTTTGAGGATAAAAAATTATTACATTTTTTTTTCATTTTTCATAATATTTTTATAATTTTGGATTCAATAATCAAAAAATCATCCAGGCTAAGCACAGTCTAAGCGCCACTTTGGTACAAATGTTTACCCAAGCGCGTTCAGACTGTTTATGTACTGGAGCACTTTTCCAATTTTGTGAAAACTATTGAAAAATGTGAAAATGTGAAAATGTGAAAATGCCGCCAAGCTAAGCGCAGTATAAGTGAAAATGCCGAACAGATTTATTCGCAAATGCGTTTAGACTGTGACTATACGGGAGCACTTTTTCAATTTTGTGCAAATTAGGCAACTATTTTTTTTTGTTAAAATTGAATTCGAGATTAAATAACGATTGCTAATGTTCTGGAGATCAATTGATTGATTTATGATTTACATTTGATTTGCTCAGATATAACAAACAAGATAGCAAAACTAATGCAAGTTACAGTATTTGTAATAATATATTTGAAAACGTTTAAAATTTCTCGAACATTTCGTTACGAAACGGGAAGTTCCAGCAATTTGCCTTGAAGCACGATGCCACCCACCCCACTAGTTTGTGATTTAAATTACTACATTATAATGAATATGTCGATTAATAAAGAAGTTATGTAGCAAGTAACTTCTACTAGTGTGTAGTGTTAGAAGTATCGAGGCAAAAAATCGTACTTTGAAAAGTATCTAATCAAAATATCGATGCCAAAAAAATATCGTGGCGAAAGTATCGATAGTACTCAATATCGAATACTATCTCAATATTTTATCTTTATTTATTAGTATGGTCATATTCATTTTGGGTTTTTGAGCAATAAATTCTGAGACTAATGACCCTTCGGGATGATTTTTTGACACTTCTTTAAACAGTTACGACCACCTTAGAGAGACTATTGTATTGCATTTGCAATGAGTAGTGTTCATAGTTGGTCGATGAGTGGGGGTTCATAGATTACGCTGTCGATTCTTTTTGAGTACTATCGACGAAAAGAATCGATATTGGAAAATAGATCGAGCCAAAAAATCGATAGCAAAAGTACTCTCTATTAGATATCGATAGCAAAGTATCGATATTTACTCAGTACTCGATATTTTGTTCTAACACTAGTAGTGTCTCCATTATCATCCCTTACCTGATGGTGAGACCTCGCAGCAACGGCGCTGTTGTGATGATAGGCGGCCGCTGCCATGATGTCGTGCTTCAGTTGCGGCGACTGACCGGCGACGCCGACGCCGACGCCGACACCGACACCGACGCCGTGGTGCTTGCCGATGTCGACGGCCGCGAGCGCCTCAGCCCGACTGAGGAGACCGTCGTTGAGGCCGGAGAAGATGTCGCCCTTGAAAGGAGAAGAGGATTTTGGGTTAGAGATCAAATATTGATATTTAGTGCAGTAAACGGAGCGTTTTAGGTCTGAATTTTTTTACTGTGCTCCGAATTTCATGAAATTTTGGAATTAGGTTCATCTTACCCTCAAATTCAAAAGTGAAAAATTCAATTTTTTTAAAAATCGAAATTATTTTCATTATATCTCAAAAAGAATAAAAGATACGTATAAAAGCTTATAGATAAAAATCAAAGGAATCTTTCTGGCTTATTATTGTTTTTTATTATTTTTCTTTCACACAAAAATTGACAGAGTTATGAATGTTTAAAGACTGCGCGACCGCGCAAATTGGAAAAAAAAGTTTTTATAAAATCGCGAGTTTTCTGAAAATAGTTTGTACTAAAGTAGTGAATCTACTAGAATCCATCAAGATGTCTATAATGAAGTGAATTGTAGATGGAATGTGAATTACTTTCATTCTGGTGGAAATGGCGCTCGTTAAACCATATGATTTAAAAGAAAAAAACTTCGTATATGCCTTCTTATTTGCATGATAGCTCACTCATTTTACACGCAAAAAATTTGTAACAGCACTCATTTTAAAGCTTATGTTGAGCACTATAAAACCCAATTTAACCGAAATGCATAAAATGTAAAACCTCGACACTAAATGGCTTTAAATACAACAATTAAATCTTGAACGAAATAAAAAACGACTTTGCTCTTTCAAATCTTGCTTAATATTTTTCCTAGAACACTTTATGTAATACCGATTTATTAAGATTTTTATTGACATTATTTTGTTCATTACATGAATTTCGTTAAAATGTATAATTTAGGAGATATTTGCAAAAAGACGAAGAAAAACGCCAAAAATATATGAATCTTTAGTGGCCAGTAACTTGAAAAGTATTAGTTTTTTTGAAAAACTATAGGAGACATTTTTTTATTATAATTAGCTCTTCTATCGATTTCCGACGTTATTTTAAAAAAATGTAATTACACAATTGAGAAGGGGGGTCATCCCCCCGGGGGGTGATGGCGCAACCCGAATTGTTTTCACTTTTGAATTTGAGGGTAAGATGAACCTAATTCCAAAATTTCATGAAATTCGGAGCACAGTAAAAAAATTCAGAGGTTATACCCTTTTTTCCTCTCCGTTTACTGCACTAATTATATATTGAACTGTAACAACAATTCATTCATTATTGTGTTTAATAATTACAAAACGCGTTGCTAGTTATATGTAGGTTACGCGGTCATCGGAAGTGCTTACTGTTGGATTTTGTAAATATGTTGTAAACAATAAATTAGTATACAAGAGTTAGACAAAAGTTAGACAGGCAGTCAAGCTTGGAGCCAGACATAGTATGCAGTAAAATGTAGTCTTTGCTGATATGATAACCAAAAGGTTATCAACAAATATTAATTGTCAAAATAGTGAATAATAAAGTATCATTCGAAGAAAGAAGTGTGTTTACAATTTACTATCAAATCGCTGTTCGTCCTAAAGGCCTTTCACACTACCAGTGGACTCTGGAGAGTCCACATCACAAATATAATACTTAAACAACTATTCAACTGTTCACCGCTCGGGTCCAGCCTACCATTACAATTCCTGGTCGTACTGGTGATACGGAACATACATCCAAATACACTATCAACAGCCCAGGACAATTCAAGGGTTTATACAAAAACCGACATGTCAGAAAACTGGTTTTCGAATTTTCATTTTACGAAAAAAAACGGTTTTAACCGATTTTCCAATTTTATATAGAAAATGAATTTTTGCTCGAATATTCTGTAATTTATCCGCAAATTTAGTGTATTTTAGAGCATTATTTGATTGTATTTATTTATTGTTCAATTTTACAGATAGTAAACAAAATTATTTTAATTTTAATTAGTAGAACTAAAAAATAATAGTTTATCTTGATTAAATAACTTTGAAAATAATTATTCGTTATTCATGCATCATTTTCACTAGGGAATGCAATACCGGTATACCGGTATACCGAATTACCTGTAAAACGCCAAATTTTTCGGCGGTATTTTTACCGGTATTTACCCCAAAAATACCGGTATTTTCGGTATTTTCACATAAGCGCTATTTGATACATAATACCCCAAAGTTTAAATTTCTCGGAACAAATCTATCTTTAAATTCCATAATCGCATAAACAGCTATATCTTCAAGTGATTCTATAGGATAAACAAATGTCATATATTATCTCAACTCGGCATTAAACTGATATTTATTACTTTCCAAAGGCTTCATATCGTGTTACAATAAATAGAATTCAACTGATAGATAATGATGTTTGTTTCATCTTATGTAAAAATGCAAAGGTTTTTTAAGTGACATTTGCGCCAAATATTTATATCATACAGACTACCTCTGCGTAATCTATTTTTTTCTAACTTTATACATAATAATTATGATAATTACTTAATATTTTGCTTCTTATTACAAGTATAAAATATTATTTTTCGAAAACGTTTCGAAGTTTGAAAATACTATAGAAGCATCACATTGTTTTAAATAACAATACTCAACAATTATAGTAACTTATTATTTATCTCGACAAAGTATTCGATCTTAAATTAGTGTAGAAAATTATTTTTTTAAACATTGGAGATTATGACTAATTTAACACATCGGACAATACAGTTTATTATAATAATGTAATATGATCTTTTATGAGTTTTGGTCTTTCTTACTCATAAGTTTTTTTGGTAAAAAGTACTAAATATACTCGATAATGATAATAAATTAATTAAATTGCATATACTTCAACAATTTTTATATTTAAAACCAGTTTCCGTAGGACTTTAATGGTTTAGTATGTTCATTAAGACCGTTATACCAAGTAAATCGTTTAATTTTAATTTTAACAAACGTCAAAAAAAATACTCATTTTCTCAAACTTTGATGAAATTTTTAAAATTAAACTACTTGTCGTAAGCCGTAATATTTCAGTTTATAAGACCATGATATATATCGCCAAAAAAAGTTCTCATCAAAATCGGCTTAAATTTTTTCAACAGTCAATTACAAGAAAACAGCTCGGTAGATTTTTATCTAAAACTCATCAGTATCATTCCCAAATATTATCTTTCGAACAGTTTTTGATTTTTCAAAATCAATTCGGTAGTATAAGCTTAAATGTGGACGAAAAGTTTAACACTTTTTTCTAAATTACAAAGAAACGGTTCGGCCGATCGTCGCACAAAACTGAGAAACGATAATCCTCATCGAGATACATCAAATGGTTTTTAAATTTTTGAAATCGGTTCAGGCGTTTTTGAAACAAACGTCGATGAAAGGTCTAATTTTGACAAAGTTAAATCCATTGTCGTAGGGCCGTATAATTTTAGTATGATCTATAAGACTATGGTATCTACCGTCAAAAAAATGTTAAAACACGTCGAATTTTTTTTTAAAACTTTATTACAAGAAAACGGCCCGGCCGATCTTTACCAAAAACTAATCAGCACGATTCCCAACCAATATCTTTCGAACGGTTTTTGAATTTTCAAAATCGATTAAGAATTGCGGGTTGAAACGTGGACAAAACTTTTTTCACTTTTCTGCAATTTACAAAGAAACTGCTTGGCCGATCGTCGCACATGACTCAGAAACGCTAGTCCTCATGGAAATACCGTTTTTGAGAAAACGTCGATTTACGGCAAAAAATCTGTTCACATACACACACACATACTTTTCCAAATTCGGTCTCATTCGATTCAGAGTGGCTCGAATCGGATTTTTTGATGAAAACAAACTTCTCCTTCGGGAAGTTAAAAATACTAATAATTTATTATCTATCTAAATAATGTAAGTTCCGAATGTAATCGGTACGGCCTATCGCACACTAACCTGAAACAAAGCCTAGTTTCAGTTTGAGTGCATTTTTAGCCTACCGGTTATGAATGGGACATTTGTAGTTTATTAATTTTTTAATTAAAAAAATACTCTAAATGCTTATGTGATGTTATAATCAAGTAAACGTATTAGTGCATTTTTTGAGCTAGTTTATTTCTGGTGTTGTAACAATGGGCTTAGGATTTGTAAACAAATTGAACCACTGTAGTTATTTTATGAGAGATAGGAATAAATTATAGCAAGAAATTATACATCAGTATAATGAACGACTTGTAACGGATAATACATAATGATAATTTAGTAAATTAGTGCAAAAAAGTGTTCATATTTCTAAATTAATATATATATATATATATGAATGTATGTGTATTTAGTGGAAACAAATCTTTTTCCCTAAAACTAATAAACAGCCCTCAGCCCTCAGCCCTCAGTGTACTTATCCGATATTAATGTAGGTACATATTTGTTCAAGCGAGTGCGGCTACAAAATAAAAGCATGTACCGACATGTGCGAACATATGTGAACGCCCTTTCGTATAGTATAGATTCATATTTATATTTACACACATCGACATATATGTATACATAAATACATACATATATGTATACATGTGTGTGTATGTTTGTATATAAAATCAATTATTTATGAATTTTCACGCGGCGACGACGCGAATGCTTCAATTATAAATATTGTCACAGTAGTAGGGACAAAGTAGTGAAAGTTGTTGTATTTATATATATATATATATATATATATATATATATATATATATATTGATTGTTTCTTTTCCGAACAGTAAATCCAATAATAAAAAAAAAAAACCATTTGTTTTTTGAAGATGTTTAATACGACGTTTCGGAACTAGGTACGTTCCATCATCAGGTTTATTCTGTCAAATACAATGTTTTTAAAATACTGATTAACATTAATTAACAATGGTCAATACAGATTAATTAGAAAAAATTTTGTTATAAAGGAATGGATTATGTACCGGATAGATAGTAATAAGACTTAACTAAAAAGGTTTTATATAAAATTGAGAAGCAAAAATTATTTACCTGTAATAATTATATATCCATATCACTAATATTTTTTGTTAAAAACACTCGATTTTTTTGGAAGATATTTGTAGATGTTACGACTACACAAGACTTAAACACACTGATATGGATTTCTGTCTGCCAGATGTAAAGGACAAAGCACGGAACTCTTGGCAAAAATGATTTTTTATGGCTCTTGTTTGGTAATTTACGAAAAAAGGAAAATATTGCTTTAGTAAATGTTGAGAAAATTATGTTATATATACGTTATACATATATATATATATATATATACATACATACATGAACATGTATATGCACACCACCTCATACTCACATACACATGTACATATCTATATATTAATGTATCCACAATTATACACATGAACACATATGCAAGTGTATGTGTATAGTGTATACTCAAAAACATACATATAAGCATATATATGGATGTACATATTTACAACACTAAATAACATGTATATATATACACATATTCAAAAACTATTAGGATTAATTATTTTTAATCAGGTTTAAAAAAATTAAATATGAGTCATGAATGATATTGTGATCTGATCTTTTATTAACACTTTTTGACGAATTCAAAAGATTAAACTGCTTTCAGAAAAAGTCTTTTAAAAAGTACAATCCTCTCTATATAAAATATGGGTTCAAAGGTGAAATTATGTGAGTTTTCGATGGAATGCTGAACAAGAGTACTTTGGAAATTTCGGCTTTTATGATGAGTGACGCTTATTCATGTTGTCTCATTCTCTTATGAATGTACTGTGATGTTTGGCCAATTGTATTGTTTTTGACAATTTTTGCAAGGGATGGAATAAACTATGTTAGTATTGAATTTAGGAGGGGTGGTGGATTTAATTTTTGAAAACATTTCTTTAAAAGAATATAGAGCTGTTCCTGAAATGAAAATATTTCTTCTTTGAGTAATTTGGCAAAATAATCAAATAAGCCTTCAATGTAAGGCATGCTGTGAAAAGTTGGTTTAATATTGTTGTCTTGGAATAACTTGGAGATGGATTGATAATTGTTACTTTTATGATAGGAAAGTCTTTTATTGGTAATGGATTGATGAGGGTGAGGGGATATCCGTTTTCTAATAAAGTTTTAGTTACTAATGTTGTGTTTTGGGTATGAAAAGAAGAGTGAGACAACATGATTGCGTGGTCTATCAAAGAAATGATTGTATTGACTTTATAATTTTTGGGACAATATGACGCGTAATGAAGGTATCTCCCGGACCATGTAGTTTTTCTGTACCAATTTGTGCAAATAATGTTGTCAATTTTGTGTACAGTCACGTCTAAAAAGTTTAATTTGTTGTCGATTTGTGTTTCATGTGTGAACTGAATGCTCTTATTGTAATTGTTAAAGGTATCGATTATTATATCTGATTGTTCTTTGTCTATTATAAAAAAAGTGTCATCTACATATCTAACGTAAAAATATATTTGGAAATTTAATGTGGAGAAAACGGAAATTTCAAGGTTTGTAAAACTAGGTCTATGATGCCAGGGGATAATGGGCAACACCCATAGCAGTACCTTTGATTTGTAGATAAAAATTATTGAAACAATTAAAATAAGAGCAATTCAGGACAGTGTTAATGATGTGTTTGAAAGTGGTTATGGGCAAGTCGGTGTAGTTACAATAGTGGGCCAGCGTTTTTCAATTGAATCAAGTATTAAATCATGGGGAACACATGTGAAAAGGTTAATTACATCAAGGCTTAGAAAAATTTGATCGTCCGTAATGTTTCGGTCTTTGATTAGATCCACAAATTGGTAAGAGTTCTTTACATAGTGAGGAGAGGAAATTGTGACATTTTTAAAAATATTAGCAATGTGTTTAGCGATATTATAGAATGGGGAGCCAACGTAGGATACAATGGGTCTAAAGGAGCATTCAGCAGGTTTGTGGACTTTGGGGAGACAATACATTTTTGGGGAAATAGGATGTTTACTTTTAAATTATAGGCAAATTGTCAGAAATGAATTTTTTATTTTTTAATTCATTAATTAATTTAATTGATTGTCTAGAAAACTGTTGTGTTGGATCATTTGTAATGATTTTGTAAGTAGTATCATCTTTTAGCATTCGTAATGT
>NW_020539727.1:24024273-24040402 GCF_003426905.1 Ctenocephalides felis
TTTTGGGTATACCGAGTTGTTGTAGGGTGTTATAATGTTAGACAATATTACGAACAATTTAATTTTGCACAAAATTTTCAAATACACCAAGTGGTTTAAATAAATAGTTTAGAAGATATAATTTATTTTACAACCACCCACATCTTATTTACATATGTACCAGCTCTTACATTTACGATTTGTAGTGCGCAAAGAATTATTTTTTTTATTTTTCGATTTATAAGTATACCGAGTTGTTATAGGGTGTTGTAATGTTAGACAATATTTTAGATTATTCAATTTTGAACAAATTTTCCAAATATATTAATTACTTTAAACAAATATTTTAAAAGATACAAGTAAAATTACCAGTACAAAACTGTACCTTTGCTAAGTGAACATTATTTATTACGTGTGAAAAAATATGTTATTACATTTTCAATTACGATTTATAAGTATAACGAGTTGTTATAGGGTGTTGTAATGTTAGACAATATCGTAGATTATTCAATTTTGAACAAATTTTCCAAATATATAAATTATTTTAAACAAATATTTTAAAAGATACAAAATTACCAGTACAAAATTATGCTACGTAGTGAGTATTGTTTATTAGTACCCATTAAGTATGAGAAAATATGTTACTACATTTTCAATTACGATTTATAGGTATACCGAGTTGTTATAGGGTTTTGTAATGTTAGAAAATATTGTAGATTATTCAATTTTGAACAAATTTTCCAAATATATTAATTACTTTAAACAAATATTTTAAAAGATACAAAATTACGAGTACAACCTTTACTAAGTAGTGAACATTGTTTATTACGTATGCAAAAATATGTTACTACATTTTCAATTACGATTTATAAGTATACCGAGTTGTTATAGGGTGTTGTGATGCTAGACAATATTGTAGATTATTCAATTTTGAACAAATTTTCCAAATATATTAATTATTTTAAACAAATATTTTAAAAGCTACAAGTAAAATTACCAGTACAAAACTGTACCTTTGCTAAGTGAACATTATTTATTTTACATTTTCAATTACGATTTATAAGTATACCGAGTTGTTATAGGGTGTTGTAACGTTAGACAATATTGTAGATTATTCAATTTTGAACAAATTTTCCAAATATATTAATTGTGTTAAACAACTATTTTGAAAGACACAAAATTAATAGTACAAAACTTGCCTTTGCTAAGTGAACATTGTTCATTAGCACTTTGCATTTTAAAACACACCACATTAGCACTTTGCACAAGTTAACAACCACACATATTGCTCTATAACATCTAAACCGTAAAAGATACGAAAAAACTTTGTTCGTACGAAGATGCAGAATAAAATTATGAATAAAATGGTATATGAATGGTTAAGTTTGTTCATATAATTTTCTCGAGATTTTCCGATTTTTCCCGAAATTTTACGACGGCAACTCGCCTGTAGCCACACCGTTCGGAATTCGAAGTTGCGATATATGGGAAAAAAACTAAGAATTTTGAGACCTTTCTAACGATGTATAAAACTGTCAATCCATTTTGTACAAATGCGTCAAACATTCCATTAATTAGACAAACAGTTTAAAACAACTGGGAATGTAATAAATAAAATGCATAAGTCAATAACGAATGGGCTAATATTAAACGATATTAATGTATGAATAGGGCTAATATGGGTCTGTATTCGATTATCATACATGCACAAAGATTTCAAATAATATTTATTACCATTGTAACGTCTTTCTTATGAACTAATAAATGAAAAAATAGTATTTTTTCAATATTTATTAATTTATTTTACCTGTGTCACTCCAAGCTTGATCCGCCTCTGTTTAAAACGTTCAGCAAAAGCTTCTAATTCCCTTGGGTCAGTATCAGCATCTGGATGCAAACCTGCTGCTGCAGCAGCTGCAGCTGCTGCTGCCATCGCTGGGTGATGAGCATGGTGCATACTCTGAAAAAAAAAATTCTTTGGTGCAAAAATTCCCATGTAAAAATAATAATTGAATGTTGTAAATTTTATCTAGTTTCACCCTATCTACCTGAAAAGTAGTGGTTTCATATGAAATTTTTGAGTTATTTGACAAAAACCAAAAAAATGTCCCTAATGTACTATATTTATTTATGCAGTTCTGTGATATTAATTCTTTCTGAATATGTTATACGTATATCTTATGCTATAAATCACAAAGGCAGACAATTTTTCGTGTGATAAATTCGGAAAATCAATGTTTTAGTCGTGACCTTGGCATTAAAATAAAATGAGCTATTGGAAATGAATTTGTTCTATTAATTGCAGTGTATAATTTTTGATATATACAATTTTATTGAACATATTTTAATATTTGTTAAAGGAATAATTGAAGTGTTAACTGTGGGAATTGAGAATCATCATTTTATTTGAAGCAGTTCTACATTTAACATTACTCATATGTATTTGTGTAAAAACAATAATTATTATTTTTAACTGAACGGTGTAAAATTTACACCGTTTTAGCTCCTGTTGAGATTCAATTAGAACTAATTGACTTATAATCAAATAATTTACTAAAAGAAAAATTTTACTAAAACGAATTGAGTGCTTTCTATGGCGCTTTGAATAACAAACATTTCAAACATTTTTTCAACAATGTTCAAAAATACATTGTTTTATTTGGTTCGACATATATTTGTGAAAGAACTTGTTTTATGGTTTTCACGAAAAGTAAATATCGATCACAAATTACTGAAAATCTACACTCGGTATTTTGAAAAAATACCCAATTTTGGAAAAATAATGTCAGATGAACATTCGAGATTTCACGTTTTGCATTAACTTTAAATATTTATTTTTACGTTTGATGTTTTTCTTTTTTTTTGAAATCTATTTACCATTATATCTACGAAATGCAATATAAATGTTAAATTTTAATAACTATGTGTCAATATAAAATAAATTGTATCGTTAAGGGGGTCTTTCCTATGTGACGGCCTGTTTTTTAGGGATATTTTAGAATTTTTTTTCTACGACCAGTAAATAGTTAGAGCTTCAAGTTTTTTATCATTTATTAATACATATTTGGATAGTATAAATATAAAATGTCAGCTAAAAAAATTTAGTCCAACTAGAGTTACAGCGCTCTAAACACCCCCCCCTCAAAAAAAAGAGCTCCCACTGTCTCCACGATTCCGGCTGATCGGCATATCTGACTAAAAAAAAATAAACGGCGTTTTAATTTTTAGGCTTAAAAGCACGGAATGACCTATAATCAAATGAATACAAAAAAAATTGGATGTTTTATAGACATTTGAAATAAAAGTTGCAAATTAGGCGTTTTTTTTTTGCTATCGAAAAAAATCGAAGTTCGATTGATAATAGTTCATTCCATGCGTTTAAACATATTGAGTGTGCCCTGTAAATTTCAAGTAATTCGGTCCAGCCGTTTCTGAGATACAATGAAGGAAAGTTTGAAAAACACAGTTTTGAGAAAAACGCGTTTAAAGATAAAATGATCGTTGTACTACATACTATATGTATACTTTTTAAATGGCTGTAACTCAAAAACTATTTGAGATATCGATTTGAAATTTTAATATGTTATTTTTAAAGGTATAATCTACCGAAATATGAAATAAAAAAAAATTAAATTTTTTCAACTCATCACATAGGAAGACCCCCTTAAGACATAAATAAGTAACAAAATACAATCTTTCATTGACTGCTTTATCTAACGGCCATTTATTTATAATGATAAAAACAACGTGACATATTTTATTCAAATTGAAATGATACTTAGTATTTTTGTCAAAAAAAAAAATGGGCAGGGAAAAAACTCCATCCAAAACCTCCGGCCCGGGAGACATTTTGAAAATTTCATTTTAGCCCGCGCTTTAAAGTATTTGCCCACCTCTGGTGTAAATATTAGGTTGTCAAATATCTCCCTTCCGCTTTTTTGCTCTTGGTTTATAATACAAAAAGGCGGAAGGGAGATATTTGACAGCCTATTATTAGTATAGGATATTAAAAAAATGTAGATGTGGGTACAGGACAACGTCCATCGGGTCATCTAGTATATACATAAAATCCTCTGGTGCAAAATTTCCAAATAAAAATAATAATCAAGTATTTCTCTCTCTTACCTGTTGGTGCTGATGATGATGATGATGATGAGCCATCATATGATGATGAGCCCCAACGACCCCAGCGGCGTGCCCCGCCACAACCCCGGCATGGTGATGATGGTACCCTCCATGGTGCCCATGAAGCTGTCCTCCGTTACCGCCACCGCCGCCGTTGACCACCGACCCGGAGGTCGCATTAAAAGCCCCCATCGGGAGCATCGAGTCCGCCATGGGGGTCAGCGATGTCATGTTGCCCCCGTGGGTTAGAGGTTCTAAAATGGGGTCGACTAGGCCTCCGCCGCCACTGGAGTCCATCGAGTGCTGCTGCTGGTGCTGGTGGCCCTGATGGTGGTGCCCGTGGTGACCCTGATGGAACAACGGTTTCTATGAACCGGTGAGGTAGCAGAGTTAGGTGAATTGTGATAGAAATGATGTGATATGATAATATTGATATGAGGTAGTAGATTGATTGTTTATGTATATATATATATATATGAGTGAGATCTTCAAAGGCAACACATCAAATAAAAGGCAAAGATTTAGAAGTTAATCTTTAATTTTTTCCAAACGTTTCGACACAGGATTTTATGTAATCATCAGTGGATCTACAAAATGAACATTGAGAAATTAATATAAACTAGGGAAAAAAATAACAGAAATTTGAAAAAAAAACTATAGATACAAGTATTATAATTATAACAAAAACAATTATAACTAAACAGATAGACAACTTCAGATTAACTTCTAAATCTTTGCCTTTTATTTGATGTATTGCCCTTGAAGAACTTACTCATATTTCTCAACATCAAAACTAACTTCTTTAATATAATATACATAATAGGTTGTCAAAAATCTCCCTTCCGCCTTTTTGTATTATAAACAAAAAAACATACAAAAAGCGGAAGGGAGATATTTGACAACCTAATATATATATATATATATATATATATATATATATATATATATATATTTCTAGAAAATCCGCAATATTAATACTTTTAGAGTATAAGGATGTGTTGTTTGAATGCTATATACAATTAGGTATTATAAAAACAATAAACCCCATTAGTTTGTCTATATTTTGTCAATACAATCAAACTGCAAGTTTCATACACATTCTATAGAAAACATGGTATAATAATCCAATCCAAGTCTTTTTTGGTCTTTCGACTTATTGATTACGTTTCAAGTCTTTCAGATTATTTTTGGGTTCTGGATTTTGTATATAATTGTAAATAATACTACTGAGCTTATACAAAATTTTCAAATTTCTGCGAGGAGAGATAGAAAATGAATTAGGTTTTTTTTTTTGATCTGCTTTTTGTAAAGTTTCAAGTAACATTTGATGAATTAAAGTAAATTTTATAAAAAGTATATATGTAAAGCAGGGCGAGGCACAAAGGTCCAATTTGACTTTGGGCAAATATAAACTATATTATGAAAATCAAACCAATTTTATCACAACAAATAGCACATATCAAACGAACAATTATCTGACTACGTTCAGTAAAACTGCCAGCTACTTCATCATTGTAGAAATGTGCTTTTTGATGTCTTTCAAAAATTTGTTATCTAGACCTATAGGCCAAGTAACTTGTAAGAGATTTAATGTGTTACTTTAATTTTAAAGGTATTTTACAAAATAATTATATTTTTAACTAATGCTAAAAAACTACCAACGGAAAAAAATACTTTTATTATGGATTTTCAAAGATTACCGTGTATCTCCTGATAGCAGGGTCATGAGAATCAAAGTTATACATCTTTTTCCCTCTACTTTCAAATATTGCTGGTAAACAATGCTTAACTTCACTTGTTTTTGACACATCGGTGATGGACGTTTTTAACTCCGGACCCTCATATATTACTGTCTATAAATTCTGGCAAATTATAACTGGGAAAATGTCATTCGGCAAAATGTCCCTTTGTTCGATACCAAATTTAGGTTCAGAATTTAAATAGCATAAATAAAAAATAATATAACCTAGAAAATGTTTTATAAATCTAAAGAGATCTTTCAGAGCACCGTGTTTGAGAAAAATATGATTTGCAAAAAAAAGTGCTACAACGCAAAAAGTGCTACAACGCAAAAAAGTGCATTTTTATATTAACATTTCACAAAGTTGATATTGTTGAGTTTGTAGTAACACCTGCAGCCCTATTACATGATTTTACGAAATTGCAAATTTATAACTGTTTTTGAAAGAAACATGCGTAATTTTATATTTTTATAATTTAGTACACATATTAAGAAATAACATACTAAAATTTTGTAACTTTAGTATAACGTTTTATATTATTAAATATTTTTCAAAATACTCTTCAAACCGTGGACTTGCAACTATTGGAAACTAGATATGCAGGAGTACATTTGTTTACAAAATTGCGCATTTACAGCTTTTTTTGTTAGAAACATATGTGTTTTTATATTTTTGTAATTGAGTACATATATTAGGTAATAACATACTAATATTTCATAGCTCTAGTATAATATTGTATATATTTAAAACATTTTTCAAAAGAACTTCTCATATCATATCCAACCGTCGATTCGCAACTAATAAAAATAGAGTATGCAAGTGTGCATTGCAATTTTTTAGTGTCTTCTGTTAGAAACATATTTGGTTTTATATTTTTACAATTCAGTACACATATTAAGAAATAACATACTATAATTTCATAACTGTATTACAACGCTTTATATTTTTAAAATATATTTTAACCCGTCAATTTGTTTACTTCAAAAAGTTTATTAACGTTTTTGTGTATAAATATAACTACAAACAGTACTACTTACTACAATTTTTAAATAATATTCACGTAAAATCTCCTATTAAACGTAATTGAACATCATCTGTCAAAAACGTTTGACATTTGACGTATTAGCCAACGTTCATTGTTTTATTCAAACTACGCTTCTACAAAAATTTTCAAATAAAAAATGTAAAGTTTCTACGCGATTTTGAAATATTATCTCACCTTTTCGACAACCTAACTGATTAGCACGAATTTTTCAAGACTAAGACTGGCCAAATCGGTTTAGCCATTTTCGAGTTTTAGCGGATCATTTTATCGAGAGCTCCATTTTTATATACGTATAAGAAGATATATACTTTTCCAATTTTG
The DNA here is from genome assembly GCF_003426905.1 of Ctenocephalides felis. Lineage (NCBI taxonomy): Eukaryota > Metazoa > Arthropoda > Insecta > Siphonaptera > Pulicidae > Ctenocephalides > Ctenocephalides felis. Next base: position 24,031,486 of record NW_020539727.1, read on the forward strand.
TGAAAACTATTGAAAAATGTGAAAATGCCGCCAAGCTAAGCACAGTATAAGTGAAAATGTCGCACAGAATTATTTGCAAATGCGTTTCGACTGTGACTGTACGGGAGCACTTTTTCAATTTTGTGCAAATTAGGCAACTATTTTTTTTTTTGAAATTGAATTCGAAATGAAACGACGATTGTTAATGTTCTGGAGATAAATTGACTTATTTATGATTTACATTTGATTTGCTCAGATATAACAAGATAGCAAAAATAATGAAAGTTACAGTATGTGTAATAATAAAATTTGAAAACGTTAAAAATTTCTCCAGTTCCAGCAATTTGCCTTAAGGCACGATGCCATACACCACTAGTTAAATTCGTACATTTATGTCCATTGCTCGTAAGGGATGATGATAACACTCTTGTACCCTCTCACTAATTGCAATCCCATCAAACATCTCTCGATACACTTTCATGTTACTCCTCCACTAAGTGTTATCACTTGATAACCTCTCCACCGCCAACGCTCTCACAATCTAATATAATTTTATTATTATTTCCACCACCATCGACTGACTGACTGACGGGGTTGTGTTTAACTATATCCATTTCTGTATCATCTCTGTATAGTATGTATATATATATATATATATATATATATATATATATATATATATATATATATGTTGTACGATATAATTTTGAGGGTTGAAATCTTCACCTCAGAACGACGTTGTAGTGAGGGCAATAAAATGGAAATGTGCACGAGAAGAAGTGATTGCTTGCAAATATTTTTTATTGATATTAAAAAACAAGTTGGAGGGTGGTGGAAGAACGTGGGAAAATGAAATTTTATAAAATTATTAATTTATTTATTTTATAATAATTTTAGTGTTAATTTAAGTTTGTTTATGTTAGGTCACATGTCTTGTTACAGAGCGTTACAATCAAATACTACTAGTATTAATTAACTAGATATTAAAATTCTGTGCGACATTTTCACTTATACTGTGCTTAGCTTGACGGCATTTTTACATTTTTCAATAGTTTTCACAAAATTGAAAAAGTGCTCCAGTACATAAACAGTCTAAACGCACTTGGGTAAACATTTGTACCAGGGTGGCGCTTAGACTGTGCTTAGCCTGGGTCATTTTTTGAATTTTTAATCCAAAATTACAAAAATATTTTATGGAAAATAAAAAAGAATGTTATATTTTGTTTTCTAACAGCAATTGTTTTGTCAATACAAGAAGAAAGTTTTTTAGATCAATATCCGAAACTTAGACAGCAAAAAATTTCATGCTTCCCTAGTTAAACTTTTTAAAGACATAGCTTTTTATGACATTACTGAATTTTCTCAATTTGAATTCAATAACTATTTTCTTGCATAGTCCTTATCCTGTATCTATAAGTCTGACCATTTGATCGCCTGTACAACCATTATTTTTTTTTTCTTTTTTATTGCTATTTTATTAATTTAAATTTTTTACGGTTTTAAATGAGTATAACTTTCAACCTTGTGCAAGAATTTTGAGCTTGACTGGTGGTCAAATAGACTTTAATATGATGAACTTGATGATGGACATTGTATTTAATGTTCGAATACTTTTTTTCAGCTCTGTTCTTTCAGAAGCGAAATTCGTGCAGCTACTATGATTATTATAAAATTAGTATCCTTTTAATATTAACTATGAATAAGCTTGACAAGAGCCTGAAATAATATCTATTATTATTGATTACGGCTTGCTTATGAATAAATAAATAAAATAAATAAATAAAATAGATCATTCAAATCGGACGCTTAGTTCTCTCAAAAAACTGCAATTTTTTGCACATTTATCTCTGTATCTCCAAAACCGCTGGAGCTGCCTTTGCCAAAAACCAATAACCCCTTCTGCTCGTCATTACGAACTGAATGTTTTTTTGGATCATTCAAATCGGATGCTCCGTTCTCTCAAAAACTCGATTTCTATTTTCTGCACTCTTTGCTCCGTATCTCCTAAACGGCTAGACCTGCCTTTGCCAAAAACTAATCAGCACATCTGCCTATCAATAGGGATCGAATGTTTTTTAAACACACATCCATTTTTTCTGAAGTGTGCTTTAAAAATGTTCAGAAACCTTCAAAACGTCGAAAAATGCAAAAATTTTCATTTTCGATTTTCGGCCCATTACTATAACTACCCCACGGGAAGTTAAACATATTTAGTATATATAAATTTCTTCTGCATGGATATATGTATCCAAACCCCTCCTAAACGGTTATTCAAATTTTCAAAAATCTTTTTGGGGTTTGTCAAGGAAATTGTTCAAGATGTCATGAACTATATAATAATGAACACTTTAACACATGAGAACTGTATCTTACGCTATGATAAATAATAATTAGATAATAATAAACTAGTAACGTATGGCATCGTGCCTTAAGGCAAATTGCTGAACTTCCCGTACCGTAATGAAATATTCGAGAAATTTCAAACGTTTTCAAATATATTATTACAAATACTGTAACTTTCATTATTTTTGCTATTTAATTGTTATATCTGAGCAAATCAAATGTAAATCATAAATCAATTTATTTCCAGAACATTAACAATCGTCATTTCATTTCGTATTCAATTTCAAAAAAAAAAATAGTTGCTTAATTTGATACATCAGAAAGATTTATCAAAATCCGAATAATCGTTTAGAAAGAGTATACAGTGAGTGCTTGTAATTTAATATGAACTTTATATAATAGCAATAAAGCTCAAAGTAATTCTACGTTTTAGTAAGAAAACGTTTGTATGAAAAAGGAAAGGGCTCTTTTAAGAACTTTCCCGAAAATTATTCGATTTTTTCTCGAACATTTTAAAAAAAGAATTGGCCAAATCGGTCTAGGCGTTGTTGAGTTATGCGTTTACCAACACATTTTGCGATTCATTTTAATATTATAGGTTTAAAGATTTTCCGGCGATTTTTTTGGGATCAAAAGATATAATTCTTAATACTAGTTTATGTGTATATTTATGTATGTTTGTGTTGTTTAATACCATCAAAGGGCTTGCATAAAAGGAGCAATACGTGTCTAATATAATGCAATAAGATCCAGAACAGCCCTGGGGAATTAAACGCGTGTGGTGGAGAGAAATCGATTCCTTTGAGATTCTCGAAATATGCACTTATATATATATATATATATATATATATATATATATATATATATATACTCTCTTATAATATATCCAGTAAAGTATATACTTTCAATTAGATTTATACTTTAATATATTGACGGTCGATGGTACGCACTTTTTGGATTAGGAGGATACTGAAGGCTACTCTAAAAATTTTGACCGAAATAGGCTTTAGATGGAAATTTGTGTGTACATGGTTTTGGTTTTAAGGTTTGAGGTTTAGTGTCCACTGGACTTGAGAAGTAAAAAAATGTAATAAGATTTTGTGTCGTGAAAGGGTAGGTTCCAAAGCTTTTACATATCAATCTCCTTTTAAAGTTGACATCATTGTTTTTCACATGGGCAGTTACACGTTGCCTGTTCACAAGTTGGAAATCCATCCGCTTTGTTTGTGTTAACGTCAGACCAAAAAACAAAAAATGTGGTTTACCAAAGAGCACTTCAATGAAACGGATAATTTGCGGATTCACTTTCATTTACTTAGAGAAGTTCAACTAAAAAACACTTCATTTTTGTAATCGAAATAAATTCATTACTGTTGCGTAATAAAATCAAATTTTCCCTTTTCAAATATAAAACAAACAAAAAATTTCTTCACCTTTCTCACGAAAGCATCTGGTGGCGAAACGGAGTTCGTTGGTTTGCTAGTAGTAAATAATATTTTTTTTTGATATTTAGAACAAACAAAAACTGCAGTTTCACTCAACAATATCTCGTCTACCTATCCCCTGTAAATTTATCTGTCAATTTACCCATTTTCCCAGTTAGGGTCGGTTGACTTTATGATATTTTTACGAGAATCTCATAACTCTTGGTTAGGAGTCGCGTGCCGATGATAAAAGGGGCTAAAAATCATCTCCGGTACTAGAGTCAGTCGAAAAATCGACCCTTGGATGAATATTACCTTGTTGCTGTTTCAACCCCCAAACAGTTGGGATATAGTCAATTGGATGAGAAAATGAAATTTTACCAGATCTATGGATAGAGCAACAATATGCGATTGATATAAGTGATATAGGATTTATGAGTCGTTGTGGAATTTTGTGAATTTTTGTATCAACTAAGGATAAAAATCTTTAAACTGCTTAATGATGGCACATATATAGAGTCAAAATATACATATTAACAATATATAATTGACTTCCCGTAGGAAAACTGAAAATTTTTACATTTCTTCGCGTTCTGAAGGTTTCTATGGCATACCTCAGAAAAAATGGATGTGTGCGGATAAAAAATTTTCTGTCTACATTTTCGGGCGCACGGATCAACCGATTTGAATAATTTATTTACCATTCGATTCCTATTGATAGGGAGATGTGCTGATTAGTTTTTGGCAAAGGCAGGTCCAGCCGTTACGGAGATACGGAGCAAAGAGTGCAGAAAATAGAAATCGAGTTTTTGAGAGAACGGAGTATCGGATTTGAATGATCCAAAAAATATTCAATGCGTAATGACGAGGAGAAGGGGTTATTGGTTTTTGGGGAAAGGCAGGTCCAGCGGTTTCGGAGATACAGAGCTAAATGTGCAAAAAATTGCAGTTTTTGAGAGAATTAAGCGTCCGATTTAAATGATTCAAAGAACTTTCAGCTTGTCTTAACAAAATAATTGATTTTGGGAAAAAAATTGTTCCAAATTTTTTTTTTCTTTTTTTTTTTAATTTTTTGTATATCGAAAATAATTCAGATTTTATTTTTAATTCTGACTAGAGTTCTAATATACTTTAAACAAATAATTTCAACTTTGCAATTCAGTTAATATAATTCTTATAAATATTAGACATTGTTACAATATTTAGAATAATCTATTTGAAAACATTTAATATTCCTCGAACATTTCGTTACGGTACAGGAAGTTCCAGCAATTTGCCTTAAGGCACGATACCATACACCCCACTAGTTTTACTTATTAATTTTATTATTATTATTATTTGCTTTTATTTTATAATAAATCAACATACTATATCACTTTATTGAAAATTCTATTCTTTATTTTTGTGCTCTTTTTATTAAATTTATATAATTGTTCATTACTGTTACTAAATGTTAATTATTTAGCAGTTGTAACAAATATAGTAATAAAAATTTTGCTTCCCGAGGGATGACATTCCTCTCAGTGGTGTAATTTCATTTTTTTCTCAAATTAACGTCGGATATCGATGAAAGAACTAATTATAAGAAACAAATGTTTTATAATGTTTTTCAAAAAAGCAAATACTCATCATTTCATTTAAAGCAGTATTCATCCATATGGGTGGATGTATATACATTTCGGTATAGACTGTAGTGTAAAAAAACATAATTTTTAACTAATTGGTAAATATCAGTAAAGGTTATTAAAAAAAAAATGAAACTTTTGAATTGTAAACATAAGTACAGGATGTCTGTCGGGTCATCTAGTTTAAAATTAAAATACGTAAATAAAAATAATTTATCGTACTCGTACACTGAGGGTACTACATACAATCTATCATCCCTGTAAATCCTATTAAAGCTGATTATAATCCTGCAATGTATGTATATATATATATATATATATATATATATATATATATATATATATATATGTATGTATATATTTATTATTCAATCGTACATACATGTCCCTAGGATTGACATCGTGACATCCCGATGTCACGTCACGCTTCTACGTCACGTGGGAAGACACGTCACGGTTAATAACATGCATTTTGGCAGGCAACATTATTATCGATATTGATAATATAATCGATAGTTTACACTAATGGGTAATAGTTTTTCATGCAATTAGATGTAGACATATTTGATAATAATAATATTAATTTTGTGAAAGAATATTTTTACAATAATTAATTTCCCGTAGGGTAGCTATAGTAATGGGCCGAAAATCGAAAATGAAAATTCTTGCATTTCTCGACGTTTCGAAGGTTTCTGAACATTTTAAGGCATACCTCAAAAGAAATGGATGCGTGTGTATATAATTTGATTTATTATTTTAGGTATATAGTAGTGTTATAGTATCGTTTACTGAATTCTGTGTCTATTAACATAAATTTGAACAAATAAATATAAATTGTTATTAATTTGACATCCTGTAATCACGTCGCCGATAGAGTAAAATAAATTAAATATAAATATTTATAGATGTTAGAAATCATACTATTATTATTAATAATTTTTAATGCATATATGTTAAAGTTGTGTATTGTTAGTAAAATTGTTGTTAAAATTTTACAAACTTGGTATCATAAAGTAGTGATTAATAAAATATATAAAATATTTTATATATTGGCCGAGAACGCATAATGATGGTCTTCAGTAACATTATATTAATTCCAAATTGATACAACATTTTTTTGTCCAAGTTTTCGGGCGCACGGATCAACCGATTTGAATGGTTTAAAAAACATTCGATTCCTATTAATAGGGAGATGTGCTGGTTAGTTTTTGGCAAAGGCAGGTCCAGTCGTTACGGAGATACGGAGCAAAGAGTGCAGAAAATACAAATCGAGTTTTTGAGAGAACGGACTATCGGATTTAAATGATCTAAAAAACATTCGATTTGTAATGATCGGGAGAAAAGATGATTAGTTTTTGGCAAAGACAGGTCGCGCCATTTCGAAGATACAGAGCTAAATGTACAAAAAATGGCAACAAATACAACTTTCTGATTGTATTGACAAAACAATTGCTTTTGGGAATAAAATATTATTACATTTTTTTTTTAATTTTCCATAAAATATTTTTGTAATTTTGGATTAAAAATTCAAAAAATCACCCAGGCTAAACACAGTCTAAGCGCCACTCTGGTATAAATGTTCACCCAAGTGCGTTTAGTCTGTTTATGTGCACTTTTCCAATTTTGTGAAAACTATTGGAAAATCTGAAAATGCCGCCAAACTAAGCACAGTATAAGTGAAAATGTCGCACAGAAATATTTGCAAATGCGTTTAGACTGTGACTATACAGGAGTATTTTTTCAATTTCGTGTAAATTAGCAACTATTTTTTTTTAAATTGAATTCGAAATGAAATAACGATTGTTAATGTTCTGGAGATAAATTGATTTATGATTTACATTTGATTTGCTCAGATATAACAATAAGATAGCGAAAATAATTGAAGTTACAGTATTTGTAATAATATATTTGAAAACGTTTAAAATTCCTTGAATATTTCATTACGGTACGGTAAGTTCCAGCAATTTTCCTTAAGGCACGACGCCATACACTACTAGTTTATAAAATTCTTCGTCTCCATCTATTTTTCCCTCGATCGATTTTTGCTTTCGACATTGTATAATTACAAAACATATTATTACCCTTATAAAAGTGAGTAAACATGTAATTAGAGTATCATAAGTAGTTGTTAGTCTACTATTTAGTTCTATTACAAATGTTATACTAATAAAGTTTAAAAGACTCTTTAAATACTTTGTCGACCACCGGAACTTTTCGATTGAACAAACAGAAAAGTCCGGCAAAAGTTTTCCGGCAAGCCCTTTGCATAATTTATCCGGAAAGGGCAATTTTAAAAAATGGTGAAGAATATAGAAATTGTAAAATGATTATATATATATATATATATATATATATATATATACTAGCTGGCCCGACATACTTTGTCATGTACCCATGTCTACAATTTAAAAGTTCAAATTTTTTAATTATACTTCTATCGATATCCGACGTTATTTCGAAAATAAAATAAAATTACACCACTGACAAGGAATGTCATTCCCTCCGGAAAGGGGCGGCAAGCTCTATATTATTTTCACTTTTGAACTTGAGAGAAAGATAAACCTAATTTCAAAATTTCATACAAATTGGAGCACAGTACAAAAATTCAGATTCAAAACACTCCATTGACTTGAGTAAATATTCCGTTTTCCAATGGCAAAAATATGAAAATATAAAACTTCTAAATAATTTTTTGAATAAGTAATTTTTTTTGTACTATGATTTAGTAAAATAAAGCAAAACACTACTGCATTAGTTAAAAAATAATAATCTGTCAAATTGAATTATAGCCTAAGTTTGATATGCAATCACTGTCAGGCGCATGTTGACTGTATATCTTATATTATTTTCATTTTTGGAACATCTCAGCTGCTTTTCGGCAATATTAACGTAGACATTACATTTTTCTTATTCATTTTCATAAATATATTATATTTTAATATTGTCTTGGCCTATAAGTGAATAGAAATGTTTGGCAAATGACAGTCTTCATTTGTTTTCAATGTCAAACAATGCCTCAAATATTTTCAATGTTAAACAATGATAAGCGGATTTTTGTAATTTTTCCTATTTATTTCTACAATCTAACTATATTTCTATATTAAAGAAAATTCTAAAAAATTTCTTTAACAGACTTCAGAAAGATTTATCAAAATCCGAATAATCGTTTAGGAGGAATATTCTTTCATGCGCCATTACGGAAACATTTTATATGTAAGATATATATATATATATATATATATATATACTAGTTGGCCCAGCAAATATCGTTTTTAGTATAAATAACTAAGTAAACTTTATTTTCCAATTATATATCTTATTTTTTTCTTTTTCAGGTAATTCACCAGCTGCTCCTTTGAACACAATACAAGAGGCAATTTATAATTATATTATAAATATTATATTTAAAAAGCATCTATTAAACTCTATATAAAATATTTTGATAGTAATTATTTAAAGTGTAAATAGTTTTTTTATAATTTTTGTAAATACTCGTTAGATGCATTTTCACAATTTTTTTTGGAAGTTTTTAGTTTTTGTAAATTT
>NW_020539727.1:24041402-24057968 GCF_003426905.1 Ctenocephalides felis
CTGAATGCTCCTTTAGACCCATTGTATCCTACGTTGGCTCCCCATTCTATAATATCGCTAAACACATTGCTAATATTTTAAAAATGTCACAATTTCCTCTCCTCACTATGTAAAGAACTCTTACCAATTTGTGGATCTAATCAAAGACCGAAACATTACGGACGATCAAATTTTTCTAAGCCTTGATGTAATTAACCTTTTCACATGTGTTCCCCATGATTTAATACTTGATTCAATTGAAAAACGCTGGCCCACTATTTGTAACTACACCGACTTGCCCATAACCACTTTCAAACACATCATTAACACTGTCCTGAATTGCTCTTATTTTAATTGTTTCAATAATTTTTATCTACAAATCAAAGGTACTGCTATGGGTTGCCCATTATCCCCTGGCATCATAGACCTAGTTTTACAAACCCTTGAAATTTCCGTTTTCTCCACATTAAATTTCCAAATATATTTTTACGTTAGATATGTAGATGACACTTTTTTTATAATAGACAAAGAACAATCAGATATAATAATCGATACCTTTAACAATTACAATAAGAGCATTCAGTTCACACATGAAACACAAATCGACAACAAATTAAACTTTTTAGACGTGACTGTACACAAAATTGACAACATTATTTGCACAAATTGGTACAGAAAAACTACATGGTCCGGGAGATACCTTCATTACGCGTCATATTGTCCCAAAAATTATAAAGTCAATACAATCATTTCTTTGATAGACCACGCAATCATGTTGTCTCACTCTTCTTTTCATACCCAAAACACAACATTAGTAACTAAAACTTATTAGAAAACGGATATCCCCTCACCCTCATCAATTCCATTACCAATAAAAGACTTTCCTATCATAAAAGTAACAATTATCAATCCATCTCCAAGTTATTCCAAGACAACAATATTAAACCAACTTTTCACAGCATGCCTTACATTGAAGGCTTATTTGATTATTTTGCCAAATTACTCAAAGAAGAAAATATTTTCATTTCAGGAACAGCTCTATATTCTTTTAAAGAAATGTTTTCAAAAATTAAATCCACCACCCCTCCTAAATTCAATACTAACATAGTTTATTCCATCCCTTGCAAAAATTGTCAAAAACAATACATTGGCCAAACATCACAGTACATTCATAAGAGAATGAGACAACATGAATTAAGCGTCACTCATCATAAAAGCCGAAATTTCCAAAGTACTCTTGTTCAGCATTCCATCGAAAACTCACATAATTTCACCTTTGAACCCAATATTTTATATAGAGAGGATTGTACTTTTTAAAAGACTTTTTTCTGAAAGCAGTTTAATCTTTTTGAATTCGTCAAAAAGTGTTAATAAAAGATCAGATCACAATATCATTCATGACTCATATTTAAATTTTTTAAACCTGATTAAAAATAATTAATCCTAATAGTTTTTGAATATGTGTATATATATACATGTATATGTGTTGTAATATATGTACATCCATATATATGCTTATATGTATGTTTTTGAGTATACACTATACACATACACTTGCATATGTGTTCATGTGTATAATTGTGGATACATTAATATATAGATATGTACATGTGTATGTATGAGTATGTAGGTGTGCATATACATGTTCATGTATGTATGTATATATATATATATATATATATATATGTATATATGTATATATATACATAATATTTCTCAACATTTACTAAAGCAATATTTTTCCTTTTTTCGTAAATTACCAAACAAGAGCCATAAAAAATCATTTTTGCCAAGAGTTCCGTGCTTTGTCCTTTACATCTGGCAGACAGAAATCCATATCAGTGTGTTTAAGTCTTGTGTAGTCGTAACATCTACAAATATCTTCCAAAAAAATCGAGTGTTTTAACAAAAAAATATTAGTGATATGGATATATAAATTATTACAGGTAAATAATTTTTGCTTCTCAATTTTATATAAAACCTTTTTTTAGTTAAGTCTTATTACTATCTATCCGGTACATAATCCATTCCTTTATAACAAAAATTTTTTTCTAATTAATCTGTATTGACCATTGTTAATTAATGTTAATCAGTATTTAAAAAACATTGTATTTGACAGAATAAACCTGATGATGGAACGTACCTAGTTCCGAAACGTCGTATTAAACATCTTCAAAAACAAATTGTTTTTTATTATTGGATTTACTGTTCGGAAAAGAAACAATCAATATATTGAAAAAATCCAAGGACTTATCTATTGTATATATATATATATGTATATATATATATATATATATATATATATATATATATTAGATCTAATTTTACACAAATTAAATCTAAATTTAATTCTGACCGCCTCACAAGCTTAGTATATCAGATTAATTGCTCTAATTGCGAAATTTTTTACATCAGAGAAACTAGCAAAAACCTGAGTAAATGTCTTCATCAACATAAAAATGACTCAAAAAATCCTAAACAATTTAAGACGATGCTAACCGATCACATAAATAATTTAAACCATAATATGGATTTTTCAACCCAAAAATTTTACATTTTGAAGAGAACGTAATTAAAAGAAGATTCGCTGAGGGGTTGTTTTTGCAATTGCATAACTACAGGATCATAAACAAACGCTTCGACAAAACGGCCCTGAACGAAACAAACACGTGGTTCCTAAATAGCGTGTCAAAATTTCTTAGATAATGACAAAATCCCATCGCTTTTTAAATTTCCCGTTAAATTTGAACACATGCTAAAAACTGTTTCGAGAAAAAATGTGACATTTCTATCTTAAACTCCGAACAGTAAATACATAGTTTCGACCAGTTGTTAAGTTATGTTTATTTGTGTGTTTTACTATCTGTGATGTTAAAAATATATATTTTACCAATGTGCACATACTCATATCATGGATTAATAATGTCTTTATATGTTATATTGATTGGATGCAAAAGTGTAAGTGTTTTTATTATGATTATCATCATTATTGTTTTTCTATGAAATTTCTGACATATTAATTTTGTTTTAATTTTTTTAGTTTAATTGATTGCCACTGAATGAAGACTAAGATGCTAGCTGAAATGTATGGATTTTAAATAAATAAATTTCAAAAAACTCTCATACTATTTTTATTGATGTAACGTCCGACTTTTTGACTCAAATTAAATATATATATATATATATATATATATATATATATATATATTTGCACTTCGGTGTGTATAAAGTCACTTTGTTAGATTATTCAATATCAACATCGGAGTGAAGGGACTTCAATCTTTTTTGCCCACTTGCGACTCAATTATTTATGAACTTTTCCCAACCTTATATATACAAATACACATCTATATATATATATATATATATATATATATATATATATATATATATATATATATATGTTATGATTCTGAATTTGACGTTGACATATGTATTAAAGTCTAGTAATCGGGCATAACATCAATAAAAAACATGAATTTCTTTCAAAAATTTATTTTAAATCCATACGTTTCGGCTATAATCCTAGCCTTCATTCAGTGGAAACCGAAAATAAAATTAAAAACTAAAACAATTGAATTGGAGCGAAAAGAAAAAAAATAGTAAATAGTACTTACAATCAGTTAAGCTTAGTGTTAAATTGGAAGATTTTAATAATCCATGGTATCAGGATATGGTAATGCACTACACTATGTATTATAAACATCAAACTTGTAAATACACAATATTTTCACAAAATACTAATTTAAAAAATCACAATTGGATAATGTGTTGTTCGTAGACTGGTTGAAGATATAATGGAGAAAAGACTTTTTTAAAAAATATTTTTTACCAAGATTTTACGCATATGTGGAATCCTTTGCGCGTCGTTTTTATTGCTTTGTGAGAAATTTGAAAATACTATCTAAATAAAAGAGATTTGTATCGCACAGCGTGTTAAGTTCATTCCGTTTATTTATTATTTTAATGCTATAAATAGTTAAAAAAGATCCTTCTACACAATTCTTTGTTTAAATAAATTTTGTTCGAAATGTAGTACAGTCGGGTTAGAAAAGTCCATATTGTGTTTTAAAGTATAAATATGCTCCGCAATCATAGTTTTAAATTGCCTCGGATTTTTTAAATTGTTTTTATGTTGTTGTAAGCGTTTCACTAAGTTCTGGCTTGTTTCTCCTATGTAAATTAAATTACAATCTATACAATTTATTTGCTAGACGAGATTTCTAAGTCGTTCGATATTAACAGGGGTTTTTGTTTTGGTAAAAAAAGTACTAGTCGTTGTACTAAAATTGTTTACAAGTCGGAGTCTAGATTTATAAAAAAGTTTTTTCTAAGGAACATACAATTCTTTAATGTATGGCAAACATATTACACCAGTCAGGTAAATCGGCAAATATATATTATATATATATATAAATCAAAAATTAGATGCATACGAGTTAGAATCGAAATCTAAGTTTTGTGGTATACAATTTACACTGGTGCTGGGGTTAATTCGTTAAAAATTTCAAATAAAGTCCATCAACACAATATCTTTCCTTACTATTTATAGTACAACCGGATTAATTTATTTCAACTTCTCTTTGAAAAGGTCAGATAAAGCCATTTCTCCTGCCTTTTCCATCTGACAATTCCAATTACCTGCGATTTCAATTAGACAGCCGCTAATTAACAAATCTAAAGGAAAATCTATCCACCCTTTTCCGGAAAAGGGAAATAAAGGTAAACCGGAACACGTAATCGGAAAAAAGGTCACGAGAAAAGTTTAATTTCCGCATCACGCGATTTCGATAGACGATAATTAGAATCGAATTATATTCGAATCAAATTGGAGGATTGATTTTGTATTGGCTTGTCGGAGTGGCATTTACCATAGGCTATAAAAGACAGGTGTATAAAAGATTTTTTACATACTGAAATTTACTAAACTTTATATTTTTATTATACCAACAACGCTCCTCACAAAATTCCATGTAATAAGTAAGTTAACACAAAAATTGCATTTGAAAAGAGACAAATTTTTTGAAAGTGTTAAAAGTGCATTCATTCACTTCTTATAATTTTTAAATCGGACTTCAGAATTAAACTAGTGGTGTATGGCATCGTGCCTTAAAGCAAATTGCTCGAACTTCCCGTACCGTAATAAAATAATCGAGAAATTTTAAACGTTTTCAAATATAATATTACAAATAGTGTAACTTTCATTATTTTTGCTATCTTATTGTTATTTTTGAGCAAATCAAATGTAAATTATAAATCAATTTATCTCCATTAACAATCGTCATTTCATTTCGAATTCAATTTCAAAAAAAAAATAGTTGCTAATTTACATAAAATTGAAAAAGTGCTTCCGTATAGTCACAGTCTAAACGCATTTGCAAATAATTCTGTGCGACATTTTCACTTATACTGTGCTTAGCATGGCGGCATTTTCACATTTTTCAATAGTTTTCTTACAAAATTGGAAAAATGAACCAGTACGCAAACAGTCTAAACGCACTTGGGTAAACATTTGTCCCGGAGTGGCGCTTAGACTGTGCTTAGCCTGGGTCATTTTTTTATTTTTAATCCAAAATTACAAAAATATTTGATGGAAAATAAAAAAAAATAATTTTTTATCCTCAAAAACAATTGTTTTGTCAATACATACAGACAGTTTTTTAGATTATTCTGCTTGCCAGTAGAGTCCCTTTTTCTTACAAATTTTCATTTGCTCGTCAGTAGAGTTCCTTTTTCCTAATATTTTCATGTGCTCGTCAGTAGAGTCCCTTTTGTCCTAATATTTTCATTTGCTAGTCAGTAGAGTCCCGTTTGTCCTAATATTTTCATTTGCTCGTCAGTAGAGTCCCTTTTGTCCTAATATTTTCATTTGCTCGTCAGTAGAGTCCCTTTTTTCTCTTTGTATTTTTATTTTCTTGTCAGTAGAGTCCTTTTTTCTAATATTTTCATTATGCTTGTCAGTAGAGTATCTTTTTCTTACAATATTTTCAATTTGCTCGTCAGTCGGGTCCTCTGCTCCCAATATTTTCATTTGCTTGTCTGTCAGTAGAGTCCCTTTTTTTTACAAATTTTCATTTTTTCGTCAGTAGAGTCCTTTTTTTTCTAATATTTTCATTTGCTCGTCAGTAGAGTTCTTCTCCCAATCATTACAAATCGAATGTTTTTTTAGATCATTCAAATCGGATACTCCGTTCATTCAAAAACTCGATTTGTATATTCTGCAGTCTTTGCTCTGTATCTCCGTAACGGCTGGGTCTGCCTTTGCCAAAAACTAATCAGCACATCTCCCTATTAATAGGTATCGAATGTTTTTTAAACCATTCAAATCGATTGATCCGTTCGCCCGAAAACGTGGACAGAAAATTTTTTATCCGCACACATCCATTTTTTCTGAGGTATGCCAAAATGTTCAGAAACCTTCAAATCGTCGAGAAATGTAAAAATTTTCATTCTCGATTTTCGACCCATTACTATAACTACTCTACGGGAAGTTAATAAAAATTTTCTTATAATCATCCCTGTATCCCTTTCTCCGAGCTTTCAAAATAAAGCTCATAATCATTCTCCTCAAATAATCGTTACGACAAAAGCTTTTGGTTTTAGAAAGCTTTGAGCTTTTGAAAGCTGCGATCGTTAAGAACAATTACGACATTATAGGGAATATTATCGTAAAAGTTTATTACGAAGGAACATTATCAAATGGGGCCACCAACCAACATCATAATAAACCATTACTCGGGTTATGGTAATAAAGAAATAAATTTTAAAATGTAAAAATATTTAAATTTATATATATATATACATATATATATATATATATTTAAATATATTTAAATTTTAAAAATGTCGATTTAAAAGTATACCGAGTTGCTGTAGAAAAAATGATTTGATTCATTCAATTTTGTACAATTTTGAAAACAAAATATATTTTAAAAAAAATTGTTAAAAGTTACATAATAGAAAAATGCATTAACTAGTAAGAAACCAATTTAAGGGTCACAACTAGTATGAAATTTTCAAAAAATCGTATTTGCAGTTTTTCCATATTTCGATAGGTTATACTTTCAAAAATAACATACCAAAATTTTAAATCGATATCTTAAATAGTTTTTGAGTCACAGCCATTCAAAGAGTATTTATATAGTATATAGTATAACGATCATTTTATCTTTAAACGCGTTTTTCTCGAAAAAGCATTTTCCGAATTTGCTGCAGCGATTACTCAAAAACAAATGATCCCATCACTATTGATTTTTTTTTACATGTTCTATTTATAGTTCTCCGTAAAATGAACTATCGATTTTTTGATCGGATCAAATATCGAATTTTGGCAGTCCAAAAACGACCAAAATTTTGGGCAAAATTCGACATTTTTTAAAAAAACGCCGCCATTTTGTCACTTTTTAATTTTTTTTATTTATCGTATGTCATTTTACAGACAATATTATCTATTTTAACGAATTTTTTTTTTTAAATTTCATCCACGTAGAAGGCCGGAATCACTGCAGTTAAGGGCATTTTTGTCGCGCCGTTGGAGATCGACGATAACTTAAAAAATATTTAATTTTTTTTTTCAAAAATTTTACTATGTATTCTTAAAACATGTGTAAATATATCCTTAAAATTTTGAAATGATTGATAAAGTATTTTTCTTAATATGAATTCCCAAAAATCATCTATTTTTAGGCGGTTACACAAGTTATGCCCCTTAAAAAACAAAAACTATATTTAATTATATTTTTCACTAGAAACATTTATGTTATATATAACTCAAGTTAGCGTTCCGACTAGTTTTACCCATAATATCAATATCTAAGTGTATATAACAATTTATACCAAATCTTAGTAAATTTTATCTACTTTTTTCCAATGTAAACAAATCAAAGAGTTTAGAATAAAATTTTCATGTTATATAACAAAATGAAATAAAATGTACCAAATCCACTTAAATTGATAATTATCAAAATACTCTAGTTTGTGTTTCGACAAGTTTTATTCAAAATTTCAATATGCAAGTGTATATATTAATTTAGACCAAATTTTGGTAAATTTTATTCACTTTTTTTTTAATGTACGCAAGTTAAAGTGTCTAGACTAAATTTTCCATAGAATTTAAGAAAATGTGAAAAAATGTCCCAAGTCCACTTATTGCTAATTATCGCCGTTGGAGATCGACGATAACTTAAAAAATATTTAATTGTTATCTTCAATAATTTTACTATGTATTCTTAAAACATGTATAAATATATTCCGAAAATTTTGAAATGATTGATAAAGTATTTTTTTTAATATGAATTCCCAAAAATCACCTTTTTTTTAGGCGGTTACACTAGTTGTGCCCCTTAAGTTGTAAACTTTCTGTACTATATATTGTACAGCTGGCCAAATATGTGTCAAACCAACATATATATATATATATATATATATATATTAGGGTGGTCCTTAAAATGGTCATTTTCAAATTTCCTTGCTCCCAGGGGCTCAAATGGTTCCAAATAGATAAAAAACAATTCTCTGAAAGTTTTAGCTCTTAATATTAACGTTTAGATAGAGCGCAATTCAATCAAAGTTTTGTATGGAAATAGCATGGAAAAATTTTCAAAAATTTTAAAAATGCTTTTTAGATGTATTTTCGCGAAACAAATTAATGAATAAAACTCATTCATTTGTCGCAAAGTTATACCTAAAACATTTTTTTTTTAATTTTCAAAATTTTTTCCTTGCTCTTTCATACAAACTTTGATTTGAATTGCGCTCTATCTAAACGTTAATATTAAGAGCTAAAACTTTCAGACAATTGTTTTTCATCAATTTGGAACCATTTGAGCCCCTGGGAGCAAGGAAATTCGAAAATGACATTTTTAAGGACCACCCTAATATATATATATATATATATATATATATATTTCCTCTGTTTTCCGTCTCTTTTTAAAAATGCAGGCGACCTTTTAAAATATTAAACACCAGAGAGAGAATGAAAGAGAGTGAGCCAGGGGTGTATCCTCGTCGCCGAGGGCTCAAGGCGATGCATTGAAATATTTATGAGCGAAACGAACGCGACAAAGTGCACCCCTGTCGCCCGAAGGACAGGGGTGCATCGAGGAAAAGAACTACAGTCATCTCTTATATATATATATATATATATATATATACGAGTATATATATATATATATATATATATCTTATATATAAAAATGAAGCTCTCGATAAAATGATCCACTCGAAAACGGCTAAACCGATTTGGCCAGTCTTAGTCTTGAAAAATTCGTGCTAATCAGTAGGTTGTCGGAAAGGTGAGATATTATTTCAAAATCGCGTAGAAACTTTACATTTTTAATTTGAAATTTTTTGTAGAAGCGTAATTTGAATAAAACAATGGACGGCGGCTAATACGTCAAATGTCAAACGTTTTTGACAGATGATGTTCGATTACGTTTAATAGGATGTTTTACGTGAATATGATTTAATTATGATTAAATTGTAGTAAGTACTTTTGTTTGTAGTTTTATTTATACACAGAAACGTTATTGAACGGATCGCAAGTGTTACTAGAAACTCAAAATATCAACTTTTTTGAAATCAATTTTTGCAAATTATATTTTTCTCAAACACGGTGCTCTGAAAGATCTCATTTGTCTAATTATATACTCAATTATAATATTACACTTACCATAGTTTCTATAAATTGATTCTGTTTCAGTTGTCCCCAACGTGCGGTTTGGGGGCTCATGGCGGGCGCTCCGACAGACTGAAAAAAATAATAATATATATATATATATATATATATATATATATATATATCAAAGTAATAATATATTTTTAACTTCCCGTAAGGTAGTTATAGTAATGGGCCGAAAATCTAAAATGAAAATATTTGCATTTCTCGACGTTTTGAAAGTTTCTGAACATTTTTAAGGCATACCTCAGAAACTAAATGGATGTGTGTGTCTGATTTTTACTTTTAAATATGATGTCGAGTTAAAAAAAACCTTTAGATTGCTGCAATAACATCAAACAGTCTAATATTACGCTTAGAAATGACTTCTACTGGGTTTGCTTTCTAATATCCAACTGTTAACAAAAAATTACCTTACTTGGTTTTTTATATGTTCAGTTTCATCAAGAGTTTTTGTACAAAAAAAATCCGGTTCGATTATGTTAAGATTTGGCAAAGTTAGATCCGTGGCGCTAGGGTACGAGCTTTGGTCTCGCAACCATAGGGATACCGTGATATCATGATGTAATGATATCAGATTTTTGCTTTCAAATATGATGTTAAGTAAAAATTGCAAATTATTTTTCAACTTCCCGTAGGGTAGTTATAGTAATGGGCCGAAAATCGAAAATGAAAATTTTTGCATTTCTCGACGTTTTGAAGGTTTCTGAACATTTTTAAGGAGCATACCTCAGAAATTAAATGGATGTGTGCGGATAAAAAATTTTCTGTCCACGTTTTCGGGCGCACGGATCAACCAATTTGAATGGTTTAAAAAACATTCGATTCCTATTAATAGGGAGATGTTCTGATGAGTTTTTGGCAAAGGCACGTCCAGCCGTTACGGAGATACAAAGCAAAGAGTGCAGAAAATACAAATCCTGTTTTTGAGAGAACGGAGTATCGGATTTGAATGATCTAAAAAAACATTCATTTAGCAATGATTGGGAGAAATGGTTATTAGTTTTTGGCAAAGACAGGTCCCGCCATTTCGGAGATACAGAGCTAAATATGCAAAAAATTGCTGTTCTTGAGAGAACTAAGCGTCCGATTTAAATGATTCAAAGAACTTTCTGCTTGATTCAACAAAATAAATGCTTTTGGAATAAAAATGTTTGTTTCTAATTTTTAGACTAAGCACAGTCTAAGCGCCACTCTGGTACAAATGTTTACCCAAGTGCGTTTAGACTGTTTAAATACTGGGGCACTTTTCTAATTTTGGGAAAACTATTGAAAAATGTGAAAATGCCGGCAAGCTAAGAACAGTACAAGTGAAAATGTCGCACGGAATTGTTTGTAAATGCGTTTAGACTGTGACTATACGGGAGCACTTTTTCAATTTTGTGTAAATTAGGCAACTATTTTTTTTTTTTAAATTGAATTCGAAATAAAATGACGATTGTTAATGTTCTGGAGATAAATTGATTTATGATTTATGATTTACATTTGATTTACTCTATTACTTTGATATAACAAGGGAGCAAAAATAATGAAGTATTTGTAATTTACGTTTCAAATTTCTCGAATATTTCATTACGATACGGGAAGTTCCAGCAATTTGCCTTAAGGCACGATGCCATACACCACTAGTTTAGGTATTAATAATATGATTACTTACATTGTGTCGAGGCGACCAGGAATTACACATAATTGATGCATCTTCTAATATCCGACTCTGAAACAATAGAAATAAAAAAATTAATAACAAATAACAAAATCTGGCTAGCAATATTATTAAATATTTTAGACAGAATTATAAAGATTTTAGTTTCAAATATTTGTCCTTAATATCCTATTTACTACCTTCTTGCAAGTTACAAGAGATATAATAAATAAATACACTTTCCTTTGTATCTTTTTTACCCTTTCGCCCTTATTTCTCGCATTACCCAAAAGCATATTTAATGCAGCCTAATATCATATTTATATTTTTGTCCAATAATTGTGCTATTTCGTGTTTGCCCACGATAATAATATTAGCAGAGACATGGGGGGCCCTATTTTAATCTTTAATCGTTGCGCAAACAACAAAAAACCTAATGACATAATATTGTGACATTTACAAACGAGCAAAATATGGAATAAATATTTTCTTCTAAGGGTAGTTATGTAAAATAGGCGAAAAATAATATTCAAGAGATAAAAAAAATTGTGTTAAATATTGCCCCAAGATGGTAAATAATTTGGTCAAAAATTTATTCAACTTGTCCTCTTAAAAATGGCCCTTAGAACTAGTTTTTGTAGTGAGTTATTTCGTGATTAAGAACGTGTGATTTTTCATCACAAAAGGGCTCTCCCTTTATTCGGTAATTGGACGATTTGTTCAAAGAGAGCCCCAAAGGTTATTTCTCACAACTTGAAACTGAAACTTTTCTAAAAGACATGTGGTAATGTGTTCGAGTAATTTGTGGCATTCGTCAACTTGACGGGAAACTTATTGGGATATTTATTTAACTAAATACGAAATATCTATACAAAACACAACAACCAACAGTTATATATATATATATATATATATATATATATATATATATATATATATACTGAATTTCGAAGTGCCAAAAATCAAATATTTAATAGATTTGGACTCGGATTCCTCAGAACTTTATCCATGTTAGTTTCAGGGATAGTATGAATATCTATTTATAGTCGGAAATTTATATTATAAGTGATTTGTAAGTAATCACAAATTTAAAAAAAATGCATTAAAATCGGTGAGCGTCAAATCATAAATTTATGGAAAATTTTCAAAGAAAATATCAAGGGCTTTTAGCAAGTTTTCAATAGTATGTGACCAATGAAACCATTCCTAAATATATAGAACAGCATCATAGTACATGTTAAAATGTTAGCAAGGTAAATAGGATGTAATACCAAATAGGATATAACAAATTTATAAAAGTCACTTGGTTTGAATTCATTATAAATTTTGTAATGTACTCATTTATTCATATCTTTAATTATTTTATTTTATTTATTATTAAAGTTTAAAAAAACACTTTAATCAATAGTATTGATCCATCATATTCAAATTTCAATACGGATTTCATTTATTTTTGGATTGATATGAATTTTTTATAACAAAAGGTTTGAAGGGCCGTCGCAACGTGAGGCTGGGTATGCTAGTATATATATATATATATACATATATATATATATATCGATTGTTTTTTTTTCGAACAGTAAATCCAATAATAAAAAACAATTTGTTTTTTGAAGATGTTTAATAACGACGATTCGGAACTAAATATGTTCCATCATCAGGTTTATTTTGCCAAAGACAATGTTTTTTAAAACTATTAATTAACATTAATTAATGATGGTCATTACAGATTATTTAGAAAAATTATAAAGAAATGGACTATGTATCAGTGTAAAGAGTAATAAAAATTAACTAAAAAGGTTTTTATATAAAATTGAGAAGCAAAAATTATTTACCTGTAATAATTTGTATATTCATATCACTAATGTTTTGTTAAAAACACTCGATTTTTTCCCGAGGATATTTGTAAATGTTTTTGACTTCACAAGACTTTGTAACACAAAATTATTAAAGGATTAATCGTTTTTAATTAGGTTTAAAAAGTTTAGATACGAATCCTGAATGATATTGTGATCTGATCTTTTATTAACACAATTTGACGAATTCAGAAAGATTAAACTGCTTTCAGAAAAAAGTCTTTTAAAAGTACAATCTTCTCTATATAAAATATTGGGTTCAAAGGTAAAAACATGTGAATTTTCAATGGAATGTTGGACAAGAGTGCTTTGGAAACTTCGGATTTTATGATGAATGACGCTTTTGACAGAATAAACCTAATGATGGAACGTACCTAGTTCCAAAACGTCGCTATTAAACATCTTCAAAAAACAAATTGGTGGATTTACTGTTCGGAAAAGAAACAATCAATATATTGAAAAATCCAGGTTTTATCTATTGAATCTATATATATATATATATATATATCTACATATATATATATATATATATATATATATATATATAAATATAAGTCGGGTTTTCCTTCCTGACGATATAACTCAAGAACGCATGAACCGATTTCGACAATTTTGCATTCGTTGCAAAGGTCTCGGGCTCCGCCCGGTTTATAACTAGGAAAATTAGTGGTGCATCATGCCTTAATGCAAATTGCTGAAACTTCACGCACTGTAATTAAAAATTCGAGTAATGACATTAGTGAGAATTATCAAAAAAATGCTTGGTAAAGTCAACGATCTTGCCGCAAAAAATAATGATGTACACGCACTGAATTTCACCATTCAATCAAAAATTGCTCGCGATTTGGTGGCATACCAATGATTCCGACTGGTCTTCCGCTTGACTTCAAACGATTGCAATTTCCAGTTCGCAATAACAAGTCGCAAGGCCAATCGCTTAGTGTTTGCGGGATAAATTTCAAATAGATTATTTAGAAAATCATTGTTTTTCACATGGGCAGTTATACGTTGCCTGTTCACGAGTTGGAAAATCATCCGCATTGTTCGTGTTAACGTCAGACCAAAAAACAAAGAATGTGGTTTACCAAAGAGCACTTCAATGAAACGGATAATTTGCGGAATCACTTTCATTTACTTAGAGAAGTTCAACTAAAAAACACTTCATTTTTGTAATCGTAATAAATTCATTACTGTTGCATAATAAAATCAAATTTTTTTTCAAATATAGAACAAACAAAAAATTTCTACATCTTTCTCACGAAACCATCTGGTGGCGAAACGGAGTTCGTCGGGTTTGCTAGTATATATATACACATATGTATCCTCTATCTATCCCTTTGTGTATATATCGTTTGATATGAGCGCAGAAGGCTATTTTCGGTTACGTTCCAGTCGTCGTCGTCCGTTCGCCGGTGGAGCGATCGAGCGGCGCAGCGAAAGCGTAGCAAAAGCTTAGTAGAGTAGAGGCGTAGAGCGTAGAGCGCTCACATAATACACGTTTCTCGTGAATTATTAAGCATGGCGTGCACCGCCACGCCGTGACAGACAATGCTACCGATAATAAAAAAAATACACTGCCGACCGACCCTTTTTGTCCGGAAAACAACACACGAATTTTACGACACACAGAAATTGACACACACACGGAAATTGACACACACGGAAATTGACACACACGGAAATTGACACACACGGAAATTGACACACACACTGAGGTGGACACATATGTATAGAAGTCGCCATTCATCCACCAAAATCTACACTCTCAATTTTTTTTACCCAGACCCCAATTCCAAAAACCTTTTTCGTGTTTCCGACGACCTTTTTCCCGCCCGAGTACTTTATGGAATTTTAGCGACGACAGCTAGCCAGATGTTCACGTCCACTTACGACGAAAGAAATTAACACTTCAGCATTTTTTATGAACGAATTTATTTTAATAAAATCTGTCGTTAAACAATTTATATAAAAATGAAAAAAAATACAAAAAAGTTAACTAATAGATAAATTTAACTAATAGCTAAATTAGTAGTAATTTTCCAAATATTTGATGTAATTTGATTTTTAACATTTGATATTTTTTGCTATATTATATAACCACATGATCAAATAAAATTTAAAATATAAATTAATATACGTAATCAAAGCATAATTATATAAATATCAATTCTACATAAACTATTATTAATATTAAACATCTACTAATATTGCTATTTGTTAATTTTTTAATTTTTGCCTTAGGCGAGTCCCAAGCGTGTGCGCTTAACCTGCTACGAGGCGCCGTTTGAGGGTAGCTGAAAGTTCGTGCGCCCCTAACTTTGAATGTGTAAAATCATCACTAATTTGTATGAACATGTATAAAAAAACAATTATATAGATTTTAAATACTAATACGATTCGATGATTCATTTTTATACTTTCTACATAATTATTTCTATTTAAATCGGTCTTAATCATGATAACAATATTTTTTGCTTCATTTGCAGTTAATTCGTGCTAGTTTTTATAAAATTATACCTTTAAATAAAATTCAAGCATTAATTAATAATACATAAGCAGTTTCGTTAATAATTATAAATATTGCTATTTGTTGATTTTTCAATTTTTGCCTTCAGCGAGTCCCAAGCGTGTGCGCTTAACCTGCTACGAGGTGCCGTTTGAAGGTAGCTAAAAGTTCGTGCGCCCCTAACTTTGAATGCGTAAAATCATCAAGATTTTGTTACAAAATGTATACTAAAACAATTATTATAGATTTGTTTAATACCAATACTAATCGATTTATTCATTTTTATACTTTTCACATGATTATTTCTATTTTAATTGACATAATTACGATAAACAATTTTTTTATAATATAAGGTTGTCAAATATCTCCCTTCCGCCTTCTTGTATTATAAACCAAGAGCAAAAAAAGCGGAAGGGAGATATTTGACAACCTAGTAAGCATACTGAAGTGTTGTAGGACATTATAATTTATTAATAAATATACTGAGTACTTAAGGACATTATGATGTTAAAAAAATATTGCACAGGATTCAATTTTGTACAAATTCGTCAAATATTTCATTAAATTGGGGTAAATGGTAAATTGTTTAAAAGTTACAAGAAAAATTTAATAAATAAATACACAGGTAGATTTATATTATTAATGAAATTAAACACGCTCAGATTATTTATTAAGTTTCAGTACAATTTCAAGTATACTGGGTTGCTTTATGACATACAAGGGTAGACAATATTGTACATTATTTAACTTGCCCAAAATTTTGTCAAATAACTCAAAATTTTTATATGAAATTACGCCTTTTCAGTTAGATAGGGTGAAACTAGATAAAATTTACAATATTCCTATCGAACATTTTTTATATACTCCGATTAGTTTTGAATAAAACGACTTTGAATTCGATAATATT
>NW_020539727.1:24058968-24101450 GCF_003426905.1 Ctenocephalides felis
TGAAGTGCTCTTTTGGTAAACCACATTTTTTGTTTTTTGGTCTGACGTTAACACAAACAAGCGGATGGCTTTCCAGCTCGTAAACAGGCAACGTATAACTGCCCATGTGAAAACAATGATTTTCTAATAATCAATTTGAAATTTATCCCGCAAACACTAAGCGATTGGCATTGCGACTTGTTATTGCGAACGCAAGGCGAACTGAAATAGTGCAATCGTTTGAAGTCAAACGGAAGACCAGTCGAATCATTGGTATGTCACTAAATCGCCAGCAATTTTTTGATTGAATGGTGAAATTCAGTGCGTGTACATCAGTATATTTTTCGGCAAGATTGCTAGTTGACTTAACCAAGCATAATTCTGATAATTCTCACTAATGTCTTACTCGAATTTTTAATTACGGTGCGTGAAGTTTCAGCAATTTGCCTAAGGCACTCTGCCATACACCACGAGTTTATTTTGTATTTTGTAAATAGTTGGTTTGATATAAATATTTAATATATTTTTTGGCAAGAGTAATATAATACGACTAGGTATAATACTGTTAATATTGTGAAACTCTGCACAACTCGTTGTACTCTAAAATAATAATCAAAATAGTGAAAATGTATGAATTCACTTTTTTATTATTGATAACCCTGCATTTTTTACTATATGTCATGTAACTTTTAAAAAGTATAACTGATATAATGAAATGTTTTACGATTTGTACTAAATTAAATTACGAACAATTTGCCTAATATCATAACACTCTACGGCAATTTGCTATACTTTTAAATTTACATCATAAAATAGAATTAGTGTATCAGATCTGTAATTTTATTTATTTTAATTAATATTGCAATTTTTTTGAGAGAACAAAGCATTCGATTTGAATGATCTAAAGAACATTCGGTTAGTAATGATTGGGAGAAGTGGTGATTAGTTTTTGGCAGAGGCAGGCCTAGCGGTTTTGGAGATACAGAGCTAAATGTGCAAAAAATGTCAGTTTTTGAGTAAACTAAGCGTCTGATTTGAATGATTCAAAGAATTTTCAGCTTGTTTTAACTAAATAAATGATTTTGGAAAAAAATTGTATCAAAAAAAATTTTTTTTTCAAAAAAAAAATTTTTTTGTATATCGAAAATAATTCAGAAATTAATTTTAATTCTGACTGAAGATTTTATATATTTTAAACAAATAATATCAAGTTTGCAATTCAGTTTATATAATTCTTATAAATATTAGACAATGTTACAATATTTATAATGAACTATTTGAAAACATTTAATATACCTCGAACATTTCGTTACAGTAAGGGAAGTTCCAGCAATTTGTCTTAAGGCACGATGCCATACACCCCACTAGTTTTTATTGATATTGCATTTTTTTATCTCTTCAGAAGTTTGTTTGATGTGAATAAAAAATTCGATGAATTTGTTAAAATTAAATTATCCACAAAACATTCTACATCAACACTGGTATAATACCTTAATCAAAGGTCGAAAATAGTAGAAACCTATTACTCTATATTATTTATTTATCTGGTAACTCCTAAAATATGTGCCTACTATGAATTAATAACAATCATTTTTAAATTTTCTAAAACGCTTTATCATCGTCATTTTTCTTCCCTAAAAATGCGTTTAAATCTCTCCGCTGGCCTGTGGATAATTGAATCTTACAAATTACCTGCAATCATCACCATCATTTCTTTCGAGCGATTTAGATTTAAATAAAAATAAAAAATAAAAATAAAAACGTAATCTCATGCTCGTCCTCGTCCTCGTCCTCCCCGGCCGACGCAAAAATAGAATTACCTTCGTAAATAACAAATGAGTCGCGAAATCGCGAACAATAAAAAACTTTTAGGCAACCGACAGGGCAAGGGAAAGAGGAGACACAGGGGAAAACACATTGTGGAGAGATGTGAAAATGTAGAAAATGCGGAAAAACTGCCACGAGTTTTAGACTTTTTCATTTATATCCGCAAAAGTCCACAAGTGTCGTCTTCTGTCGGATAAAGTTCCCGAAATAGAATGATTAGTTGATAAATGAACATATTTTGCAAGTACTAAAAGTATTTTGACATTATGAAAAAGCTAGGTGTGAGTATATTTTGCCTCAAGGCAAGTATAATGAAATATAATAAAATAGAAACTAAGTGGTGTATGGGAACGTGCCTTGAGGCAAATTGCTGGAACTGTCCGTACCGTATTGAAATATTCGAGAAATTTTAAACAATTTCAAATATATTATTACAAATACTCTAACTTTCTTTTATTTTTGCTATCTTGTTATATCTGAGTGAGCAAATCAAATGCAAAACATAAATAAATCAATTTATCTCCAGAACATTAACAATAGTCATTTCATTTCATTTCGAATTCAATTTCAAAAAAAAAAATAGTTGCCTAATTTACACAAAATTGAAAAAGTGCTCCCGTATAGTAACAGTCTAAACGCATTTGCAAATAATTCTGTGCGACATTTTCACTTATACTGTGCTTAGCTTGGCGGCATTTTCATAATTTTCAATAGTTTTCACAAAATTGAAAAAGTGCTCCAGTACATAAACAGTCTAAACGCACTTGGGTAAACATTTGTACCAGAGTGGCGCTTAGACTGTGCTTAGCCTGGGTAATTTTTTGAATTTTTAATCCAAAAATTACAAAAATATTGTATGGAAAATAAAAAAAGATGTAATAATTTTTTTATCCTCAAAAGCAATTGTCTTGTCAATACAAAAAGAAAGTTTTTTTTTAGATTATTCAAATCGGACGCTTAGTTCATTCAAAAACTGCAATTTTTTGCACATTAGCTCTGTATCTTCGAAATGACGGGACCTGTCTTTGCCAAAAACTAATAACCACTTCTCCCAATCATTACAAATTGAATGTTTTTTAGATCATTCGAATCGGACACTCCGTTCTCTCAAAAACTCGATTTTTATTTTCTGCTCTCTTTGCTCCGTATCTCCATAACCGCTCGACCTGCCTTTGCCAAAAACTAATCAGCTCTTCTCCCTATCAATAGGAATCGAATGTTTTATCAAACATTCAAATCGGTTGGTCCGTGCGCCCGAAAACGTGACTGAAAATTTGTATCCACACATACATACACACATCACACATCCATTTAGTTTCTGAGGAATGCCTTAAAAATGTTCAGAAACCTTCAAAACGTGGAGAAATGCAAAAAAATTTATTTTCGATTTTTAGGCCATTACTATAACTACCCTACGGAAAATTAATAGATGCGCTTGAAAGCTCCGTTATCACATTTCAAGTAATGTTCTGAATTCAATTGCAAATTTAAAGTACACCGAGTTGCTTCAGGACATTTTTATATTAGACAATAGTATACAATATTTAATCTGGTACAAATTTTCTCAATATTATGTTCAGACCCAAAAAACTTGAAATATAAAAATGCACAAATTAATTTACGGCTTACTTAAGATTAAATTTGTATATGCGTATGTATTGAATGTGTATGTTCAAACGCGATTTTAAAGTATAACGAGTTGCTGTACGGTTTTATAATAATAGACTGTGTCATGATTTTGTACACATTTGTCAAATATCTCACTTATATTAAATAAATAGATTAAATCTTACAAAAGGTGCCATAAATTGGTTAGTATCTAAAAGTTAATATTACGAGCTAAAACTTTTAGAAAATTGTTTTTTTTATCAATTTGGAACCATTTGAGCCCTTGAGAGAAAGGAAATTCAAAAATGTCCATATTAAGGACCACCCTAATATATATATATATATATATATATATATATATATGTATATATATATATGTTAAATTTTAATAATTTTGATGTTGAGATATGTGAGATTCAGTCTTCAGGGCAATACATCAATTAAAAATTTGTATGACTTTAAAACATTTTTATTGTTTCCATACGTTTCGACACATTGTTTTGTGTCATCTTCAGTGGACTCTAGTTTGAAGGCACAGATAGAAATTATTAATTAAAACTAATATATAAGAAAGTGATATGGTATGAACTTACATGTAATTGTAATAATCCTAATTATTTCATAATTATAATTGTTCACAATGCACAATAAAACCAATTCTTGTCACTTTAAATTGAACAATATATAAATTTTAGAATGAGTTTTTTATGAAATTGTAAAGTACATCTCGCTATTGCATCGGAATGGGGAATAGCGAGATGTACTTTACAATTTCATAAAAAACTCATTCTAAAATTTATATATTGTTCAATTTAAAGTGTCAAGAATTGCTTCTATTGTGCATTTGTGAACAATTATCATTATGAAATAATTAGGATTACTACAGTTACGTAGTTCACTGAAGATGACACAAAACAATGTGTCGAAACGTATGGAAACAATAAAAATGTTTTAAAGTCATACAAGTTTTTAATTGATGTACGTATTGCCCTGAAGACTGTTTCTCTCTCAGATAGATACATATATATATACATATATATATATATATATATACATATATATATATATATATATATATATACATATACATATATATATATATATATATATACATATATATATATATATATATATATATATATATATATATATACAGATATATCTTCTTTTCGCAATCCTTAAACACAGATCAGCAATCGTCTTTCCGAAAACAAATCGCACTCCGCCGTATCTCATCTCTCGTCCTCGCGTCCTCTCGTTTTTCCGAAGACACCCGAACCGTTCGTTCGCCATCGGCCGTAGCAAGATGGCGACGAAAGCGTAGCAGATCGATACCGTAGCCCTCCGCGATTGGTCGGTGGGCGTGTCCTCGCATTCGCTACGGGTGATCGGACGCCCGAGCTTGCGCGGCGGCGGCGAAAGCTCGAGCTTTCGACGAGAACAATAAAATGGAGATCGGAAGAGAGAATTGTACTGGGGAAAAGATAAGGGATATAATTTGGTAATGTAATTGATGGATATGATTCGGGAAAAATTATAGAAGGATTGGAGTCATATCGCCCGAGAGCAACTCGGTGTACTTTGAAACCGATTCCTTTGTAGTCCTCGTTTGTTTTTAAGTTCTTAGTGACTACTAATATTTTATTTTGATTTTTATTAATTTCCAAACACCACTTACATCATTTGTATTTATTCATTCTTACTAGCGATTAATATACAAACTACGCATTATATTTGATTATTCATTCATAAGTGGTGCAGTTAATTTTTCTATTCGATGTCATTAGTGTGCTTGATTTACTCCTTACCACCTTTTGTAACATTTAATCTCTTTATCTAATATAAGTGAAATATTTGTCAAATTTGTACAAAATTAAATATTCTATAATACAGACTAATATTGTAACACCCTACAGCAACTCGTTATACTTTAAAATCGCGACTGAACATACACATTCAATACATACGCACAGACAAATTCAATCTTAAGTAAGCCGTAAATTAATTTGTACATTTTTATATTTCAAGTTTCGTAAATTTTAAACAATTCGTTTGGTCTAAACAAAATATTGAGAAAATTTGTACAAGATTAAATATTCTATACTATTGTGTAATATACAAATGCCCTAAAGCAACCTGATCTACTATAAATTTGCAATTGAATACAGAATATTACTTGAAATGTGGTAAGAGAGCTTTCAAGCGCATTTATTCATTTTGTATTTAGTAACTTTTAAATAATTGGTCTGATATAAATGAAATGAAAATGCAGCAATGCGGTGTACTCTAAAATAATGAACAACTAGTAGTATGTATGGCATCGTGTCTTAAGGCAAATTGCTGGAACTTCCAAACGTTCGAGGAATATTAAATATTTTCAAATAGATATAATATAAATATTGTAACATTATCTAATATTTATTATAAGAATTATATAAACTGAATTGGAAAGTTGAAAATATTTGTTTAAAGTATATTAGAACTTAAGTCAGAATTACAATGAAAGCCTGAATTATTTTCGATATACAAAAAAAAGTATTTTGTTAAGACAAGCAGAAAGTTCTTTGAATCAATTATATCGGACGCTTAGTTCTCTCAAAAACTGCCATTTGTTGCACATTTAGCTCTGTATCTCCAAAACCGCTGCGCATACCTTTGCAAAAAACTAATAACCACTTTTCCCCGTCATTACAAACTGAATGTTTTTTGGATCATTCAAATCCGATACTCCGTTCTCTCAAAAACTCGATTTATATTTTCTGCACTTTTTGCTCCGTATCTCCGTAACGGCTGGACCTGCCTTTGCCAAAAACTAATCACCACAACACCTTATCAATAGGAATTGAATGTTTTTTGAACCATTCAAATCGGTTGATTCGTGCGCCTGAAAACGCACAGATACATACATACATACACATACATACATTTTTTCTAAGGTATGCCTTAAAAATGTTCAGAAACCTTCAAAACGTCGAGAAACGCAAAAAATTTCATTTTCGAAAGTTAATAACTAAAAATGAGGTAAATGTGTCAAAATATCGATCACCGTCGTAAATTACCTACAAGTGTTACAAATTGTCTACAAAGAGTTGTATAATGTCTAAAAATATTTTAAATTGATAAAATTTATTAAATTCATATTAAATACAACCCTCAGCATATTGTTTAGTGCAACATATGTCGTTTAATTCACATTTTCGATATGATACACGTGAATTAAGTTAATTTGACGTGGGAAACGTCACGTGGCACACGAGTGGAAATATAATATAAAGTACTCTACTTCATATATATATATATATATATATATATATATATATATATATCTAGTTATATGTGTATAAGAACAAAATTACATCGTATTAAAACAAGCCGATCAAGATTTCAACTCATAAAATATTCAGAGGCGACCGCCAACCGCCATAATTGCAAACTCCACTTTTTCTGCTTTAGCAGAATATATTCCGTATTTACATTTATGCGGATTTGAATAACATAAAAACTTGTTGCATGTGCTAAATAAAATAAAATAATATGGGTACTGGGAATTATAAAAAAATATATATCTATAATATAAAAATGAATCGCAAAATGTGTTGGTAAGCGCATAACTCAACAACGCCTGGACCGATTTGGCCAATTTTATTTTTAAAATGTTCGTTGAAGTCTAAGGATGGTTCTTATGGCGAGAAAAAATCGAATAATTGCCGAGAAAACCCTAAAAACAATTATTTTCTTTTTCACATACCAACGTTTTCCAACTAAAACGTAGAATCAATTTGAGCTTTATTGCTATTATATAAAGTTCATATTAAATTACAAGCACTCACTGTATACTCCTTCTAAACGAATATTCGGATTTTGATAAATCTTTTTGAAGTTTGTCAAGGAAATTTTCTAGGATGTATGTGTTTATAAAGTACTGGTATGTATGTGCAATATTGTAGAAATACATAGAAAAAATTGTAAAAAACGACATGTCATTGTTTGCATTAAAAATAAATGAAAACTATCATCTGCCAAAAATTTTAATTTACTTATGAACCTAGACAATATTAGAATATGTATAATAAGTTTATGATCATGAATAAGTAAAAAGAAATGTCTACTATTCTTATAAATTTTACAAAAAGGACTCTACTGACGAGCAAACTGATTTCTGAAAATATTCTTATAAATTTCAAGGTAAAAGGGACTCTACTTACGAGCAAACTGATTTTTTACGTCATTTTTATAAATTGAAAAGGAAAAAGGGACTCTACTAACGAGCAAACTGATTTCTGAAAATATTCTTATAAATTTCAAGGTAAAAGGGACTCTATTTACGAGCAAACTGATTTTCTACGTCATTTTTATAAATTGAAAAGGGAAAAGGGACTCTACTGACGAGCAAACAGATTTCTGAAAAAAAAATATTAATTTGAAAGCAGAAAAGGGCCTTACTTACGAGCAAACTGATTTCTGAAAAAAATTAATTTGAAAGTAAAAAGGGACTCTACTTACAAGCAAACTGATTTCCGAAGATTTTTTTTTATAATATTCAAAACAAAAGCGATTACTGACTAGGAAACTTATTTCCGAAGCAACAAGAGACTCTACTCTAATTTCCGAATGAGTCCTTATATTAGTATATGTAGAATAAATTCATGATTATGAATAAGAAAAATGAATTGTCTATATTATTATTACCAAAAAGCAGCTGAGATGTGCCAGAAATTAAAATAATATAAAATACAGTATATGTATGGCAGATTGAATGATACACATATAAACAGGGTGTGATAAATTAATTCACTTGAAATATGAAATTAAGTATTAATCAGGGCCGGTCCTACCTTTAATGCGATGCATGCGAAAAATACGAGTGCACGCCTTAGGGGGCGTCAACACAAGATTCGGATAATAAATTTTCAATATAGTTTTTTTTTAAATATATAATTTCTTTGTATCTTTTACTAATCTTTCCACGATATTTTGAAAATTTGTAAATATTTCACTTTATAACAACAAATGGGAAAGTAAAGATGAATACATACAATTCGCCCGTCACGATATCGATTAGGAGAAGTTTAAGATGCAATTTTGGATATCTTAAATAATAAAAAATTAATTTAATCCAACATAAAGTACCAGTGTTATGTTATGGTTATGGTTATGTTATACTATTTAAAAGGCTTCAATTTCTAATTTAGTGTGGGAATTGAGACTCCTTATTTTATTTAAAGCAGTTCTACATTTAACATCGCTCATATTATTAATGTATATGCATTTTGGCGTAAAGAGTAATTTCAAAAACAATAATTATCATTTTTAGGTAAACAGTAAATATTAGTATATTATATTAAAAAATTGTAGACATGGGTACAAGACAACGTCTGTCGGGTAATCTAGTTACAAAATAGAAACAAATAGCAATTTTATTACCATTTAGTACACATTTTTCCAACTTTTCACCTCAATTTAAATCCATTACCATTACCATCTATCAAAATCAATTAGCGCAAAAAGCTGCCACTTGAACGTCACTTTTATTATTCGAAACGCTAATTAAAATGTTCTTTTAATTAAATTACGACTTTGCCATCCATTGCAGCAGAGGAATCAAAAATAATGAAATAATAAAATAATAAAATCTGATATCTCTACTGCCTGTCAAGTGTCAAATTAGAAGGCGGGAATTTTGATTATGGGAGAGAAACTTCGGATTTTTTGGTACAGTATTTACGTAATTGATATATTTATATTATTCAAAGCATTTTTAGGAATAATTATGGATTTTTAAATAATATGAGATACTTAAATGTTTTATTAACTTCCCGTAGGGTAGTTATAGTAATGGGCCGAAAATCGAATAATGAAAATTTTTGCATTTCTCGACGTTTTTAAGGTTTCTGAACATTTTTAAGGCATACCTCAGAAACTAAATGGATGTGTATGTGTATGTTTTGAATGTCCGCATTTTTTTATCCACGTTTTCGGGCGCACGGATCAACCGATTTGAATTATTCATTTACCATTCGATTCCTATTGATAGTAAGATGTGCTGATTAGTTTTTGGCAAAGGCAGGTCCAGCCGTTACGAAGATACGAAGCAAAGAGTGTAGAAAATACAAATCGAGTTTTTGAGAGAACGTAGCATCCGACTTGAATGATCTAAAAAACATTCAATTTGTAATGATTGGGAGAAGAACTCTACGGACGAGCAAATGGAAATATTAGGAAAAAGGACTCTACTGACAAGCAAAATTTTGCTTAAAACGGTTTTGAAAGAAAAAAGGACTCTACTGACGAGCAAATTGAAAATATTGTAAGAAAAAGAAACTCTACTGACAAGCATAATGAAAATATTAGAAAAAAAGGACTCTACTGACGAGCAAATAAAAATATTAGGAAAAAAAGATTCTACTGACGAGCAAATGAAGATATTAGGACAAAAGGGACCCTACTGACAAGCAAATTAAAATACAAAGAGAAAAGAGGAACTCTAATGACGAGCAAATGAAAATATTAAGGAAAAGGGACTCTACTGACGAGTAAATGAAAATATTAAGCAAATGGGACTCTACTGACGAGCAACCTGAAGATTTGTAAAATGACAATGAAGTTTTAAGAAACTAAGATTAAAGAAATTCTACTGATTAACAAATGATTAGGACCCGGGAAAATTTGGCAAGACAGGTCCCGCCATTTCGAAGATACAGAGCTAAAAAACTTTCTTCTTGTATTGACAAAACAATTGCTTTTGAGGATAAAAAATATTACATCTTTTGTTATTTTCCATAAAATGTTTTTGTAATTCTGGATTGAAAATTCAAATAAAAAAATGACCTAGGCTAAGCACAGTCTAAGCGCCACTCTGGTACAATTGTTTACCCAAGCGCGTTTAGACTTTTTACGTACATGAGCAGCACTTTTCTAATGTTGTGAAAACTAATTGAAAAATGTGAAAACGCCGACAAGCTAAGCGCAGTATAAGTGAAAATGTCGCTCAGAATTATTTGCCAATTTCTTGCCAACTTTTTCAATTTTGTGTAAATTAGACAACTATTTTTTTTTGAAATTGAATTCGAATTGAAAAGACGATTGTTAATGTTCTGGAGATAATTTGATTCATTTATGATTTATATTTGATTTGCTCAGATATAACAAGATAGCAAAAATAATGAAAGTTTATTTGTAATATTATAATAATATATTTGAAAACGTTCAAAATTTCTCGAATATTTCATTTCGGTACGGGAAGTTGCAGCAATTTGCCTTAAGGCACGATGCCATACACCACTAGTTTTATTTTAAGAATATAAAATAAATTTTCGTATACAAAATACATATTTCTATATAGGAAAATAATTATAGCCCGGGAAAATGCGTCTTCCCAGAGGGTGTGCGCGTATGTTTTGTATGCATTTTGTCATGTTTTATTCTGATATAGCTTTCTATCTCTCGACTAAAAAGAATAAAAAATACAAAATAACATTCCCAATGGAATAGATAGATGTGTATATATTCTACTACAAATGTTTGTTTCGGTATGTACTTTGTTCTTATGTGAAATATGTTTATTGCGTGAGCGAAAAACGAAAAAACGAAAAAGCTGGAAAGCTACCCCCAACGATGGAAGAGATATAGACAAAGAGATATTTTATTTGCATATACGATGAATAGAATATATATATATATATATATATATATATATACATATATATATATATATATATACATATATATATATATATATACATATATATAAATAATAAATAGTTTAAATCTGACCGCCTCAGGAACTTGGTATATCAGATTAATTGCTCTAATTGCGAACCTTTCTATATCGGAAAAACTAGTCAAAACCTGAGCAAATATCTTCATCGACATAATAATAACTCAAAAAATCCCAAACAATTTAAGACAATGCTAACCGAGCATATTAATAATTTAAACCATAATATAGATTTTTTCAACCCAAAAATTTTACATTTTGAAGAGAACATAATTAAAAGAAGATTCGCTGAGGGGTTGTTTTTGCAATTGCATAACGACAGGGTCATAAACAAACGTTTCGACAATACGGCCCTGAACGAAACAAACACGTGGTTTCTAAATAGCGTGTCAAAATTTCTTAAAAAATGAAGATCCCATCGCATATATATATATATATATATATATATACTTTGTATAAATATTAAATCCATTTCATTCTATTTGTACTTTAACTTATATAAATTTCGACCTTACTATTATTTTTAATTTTAATTCATTTACGGATAAAAAAAATTACTGAATTAAAATAATATATATATAATTATTTTAAGTACTTTTTGTATAATTAAATTCTTTTACTATTATATATATATATATATATATATATATAAATTTAATTATATTATTACTCGAATCGAGTTTTAATGATAATTTGGTCATGTTCTACATATACATACATATGCAGGCACTCAAATAATAATCATCCCTTCGATATAATTCGATTATATGGAACAACCCTAAAGCTAAAACGACCCAAAACTCTAATTTCTTGATTATACTTAGCTAAACCTATTTATTTAGAGCCTTTTTGTGTATTTCAATAATTTTCACTAAAAATATGTAATTTTTTTAGATGTTTTAAACCGTTAAAAAATAAACTAAAGGTGATATAGATAGTAATAATATATATCTAAAAATGTTATTGATATTATAAATTTTTCATAATTATTAAGTTTTTTTTAATTTCAATATTTATTACAACTGTTAAATAATTAACATTTAGCAATAATGATAAATAGTAACATAAGTTTAAATAAGAGTGCAAAGGATAAAATTTACATAAAAATAATATCCGTAATATGATGATTTAATATAAAATAGAAGCAAATAAAAATAAAAATAAAATTAATAAATAATATATTAAGTAATAGTTATAAATATTTTGCTAAATAATATTTATTAGGCTCTTTGTGTATTTAAATTAATTTTTAGTACTAGAAACTATTTTGATATGTTTATAGTTCATTAGAAATGAATGAAATCATGTATGAAAAATAAAAAATATTGAAATATGTTTATCAAAAAAATTAAAAAAGCATCAACAAACATCTAAAACTTCTTAAGTTTTACAAAAAAAACAATGATTTGGTTCTAAATTTTATTTAACCCAAAGGGGTGGTTCCATATGAAATTTTTGAGTTATTTGACAAAAACAAAAAAAAAATGTCCCGATTTTTTTCTATTTATTGCTAAGAGAATGATATATCATCGAATTCAAAGTCGATTTATTTAAAACTCTTTTATCGGAGTGTATAAAAGTGTTTCCTAGGAAATGCTGTAAATTTTATCTAGTTTCACCCTGTGTAACTCAAAAGGGGTGGTTCCATATGAAATTTTTGAGTTATTTGACAAAAACCAAAAAATTGTCCCAAATTCTCTATTTATTGCTAAAAGAATGAAATATCATCGAATTCAAAGTCGTTTCATTTAAAACTTTTATATCGGAATGTATAAAAGTGTTTCCTAGGAAATGTTGTAAATTTTATCTAGTTTCACCCTGTGTAACTGTAAAGGAGTGGCTCCATATAAAATTTTTGAGTAATTTGACAAAAAATGACCCGAATTTTCTATAGTTATTTGTAAATGTTTTAAGTATTATAAGAACGCTCGATTAAATTATTTTAAAATATCCAAGCATAATTTAGCTTCATAAATTAATGACTAAAATAACACAAATATTTAAAATAACTGTAAAAGTAATTCAGAACAATTTTCATAAAAATTGCATTTACTAATAATATGAAATAAACT
This sequence comes from Ctenocephalides felis, assembly GCF_003426905.1. NCBI lineage: Eukaryota > Metazoa > Arthropoda > Insecta > Siphonaptera > Pulicidae > Ctenocephalides > Ctenocephalides felis. Next base: position 24,072,172 of record NW_020539727.1, read on the forward strand.
TAGCCAAAAAACTATTTCCAATCCACTATCGATTTCTAAATATTTCTATCCATATGTGTCCTGGCATTACACGGCAATTAATCATGTTCGCTTTTCGCTTTTCCCAATTATCAATTATCAATTATATTTATATATATATATATATATATATATATATATATATGTATATTGTCACGGGGTTGCTACCGAGCGCTCGCAGAAACAACAAGGGTTGAAAGAAATTACACGCGTTTCTAGAAATATTTACCCATTAAAATTGATATTGAGAATAAAATTGGAATCGAAATAGGATTAAATAGTTTTATATATTTATGAATATATTTTTATCAAGTTTCTTAGTATATAAATTTCAAATATTTGAAATATCTTGTATATAAAAATGGAGCTCTCGATCAAATGATCCGCTAAAACTCGAAAACGGCTAAACCGATTTGGCCAGTCTTAGTCTTGAAAAATTCGTGCTAATCAGTAGGCTGTCGGAAAGTTGAGATATTATTTCAAAATCGCGTAGAAACGTTACAATATTAATTTGAACATTTTTGTAGAAGCGTAATTTGAATGAAACAATGGACGGTGGCTAATACGTCAAATGTCAAAAGTTTTTGAAAGATTATGTTCAATTACATTTAATAGGATCTTTTAAGTAAATATTATTTAATTATGATTAAATTGTAGTAAGTAGTTTTGTTCGTAGTTATATTTATATACAAAAACGTTTTGACGTAAACAAATTGACGGCTTAAAATATATTTTAAAAATATAAAGCGTTGTACAACAGTTATGAAATTATAGTATGTTATTTTTTAATATGTGTACTAAATCATAAAAATATAAAATCAAATATGTTTCTAACAGAAGAAACTAAAAAATTGCAATGCATACTCTATTTTTATTAGTTGCGAATCGAAGGTTGGATATGATGTGAGAAGTACTTTTGAAAAATGTTTTAAAAATATACAATATTATACTAGAGCTATAAAATTTTAGTATGTTATTACCTAATATATGTACTCAATTATAAAAATATAAAATTACATATGTTTCTAACAAAAAAAGTTACAAATGTGCAATTTTGTAAACAAATGCACTCTTGCAATAGTTGGTCTACGGTTTGATCAGTATTTTGAAAAATATTTAAAAATATAAAACGATATACTAGAGTTACAAAATTTTAGTATGTTATCTCTTAATATGCGTACTAAATTATAAAAATATAAAATCACACATGTTTCTAACAAAAACAGCTATAAATTTGCAATTCAGTAAAATCATGTAATAGGGCTGCAAGTGTTACTAGAAACTCAAAATATCAACTTTTTTGAAATGTTAATATGAAAATTCACTTTTTGGTGTTGTAGCACTCTTTTTTTGCAAATCATATTTTTCTCAAACACGGTGTTCGGAGAGATCTCATTTGTATAATTATATCCTCATTGGTATTTATAAAACATTTCTAGGTTATATTATTTTTCATTTATGTTATTTAAATTCAGAACCTAAATTTGGTATCGATCAAAGGAATATTTTGTCAAATAACATTTTCCCAGTTATAAATTCCCAGAATTTATCGAAAAATAGATAGCAATATATGAAGTTAAAAAGTTCCACCAATGATGTGTCAAAAACCAATAAAATTATTCATTGTTTAACAACAATATTTGAAAATAGAGGGAAAAAGATGTATAATTAGCTATAACCTTGATTTTTATGACTGCTATCGGGAGATAAATGGTAATCTTTAAACATCCATAATAAAAGTATTTTCTTGCGTTGGTAGTTTTTTAGCATTAGTTAAAAATGTAATTATTTTGTAAAACATTAATCCAGAATCCAAAAAGAATCTGAAAAACTTGATGTAATTGGTAATCAATAAGTCAAAAGACCCAAAAAAAACTTGGATTGGATTAATGACAAATCTTTGGCACTCGACTCTTATCTTATCTTATCTGCCGTAACGAACTTCCGTTACATTTGCACAAATTCACACCCTAGTCGCACCTAAAGAAGTTTTACTTCTAAAATTCCTTTCACCCCCTTATTATTCCACTAAATTTAAATCGTCGCGGGTTCGACATAAGTGTACAACAACCGACTCACCCTCCAGTAGTAATACGTAGTACTCGATGGGTTCTCGTGGGTTATGGGTTAGGGTTGTGGGTTGTGGGTTGTGGGGTATGGGGTTAGAAGCACGTACACGCGACAAACACGTGACACTTATCTCACGACGACTCTACACGACACGACACTGCAAAGTGACACACACTGAAGTGGAAGCCACTTGCCGGGGAATTGTCATTGATGGACGATGGAGTGGCAAGGGTAGAAGAAGGGTTGGGGAGCAAAATTTGGGGATTGTAATACATCGATAAAAATTATATTTGATAATAAACTTAAGCCTTAAGCCAGAATTTCTCAAATAGAATAGAATAAAATAGAAAAACTCGACTCTTAGCATAACTTTGTTTATAAAATCAACTGTATGGATTGTAATGATATTTACGTTGGTGAAACGAGTAAACATTTAATAAAACTCCTCAAGCAACATTTTGATAACTATTAGTAACGATATTATATTACAAATCGAACACATCACAGAGACGCTTTTCAGAATCTTACTTTATACAATTGGATAAAAAAAGCATCAACAAACGAAATGATACTTCTTCACTTTGTATAGAATTGATCATGAATTATCAAGTAATTTTAAAGAATGTTTCGAAATTAACCGGACAAGTTATAGTGCACTAGTGTTATTGTAAATTATTATTATTATCATTGGTTTATTAGGAACATTGCTATTAAATGTGAGTCATTACGCCACTATGTTACTTCTGTATTTTTATTCATCAATAAAAAGTACATTTAATAATTAACTTAAACCTTTAGCAAGATTTTCGCAACTCGAATAAAAACAACTTGACTCTTAGCTTAGCTTTGTTTATAAAATCGATTGCCAGGATTGCTTTTTCGTTTTTTCGTTTTTCGCTCACGCAATAAACATATTTCACATAAGAACAAAGTACATACCGAAACAAACATTTGTAGTAGAATATATACACATCTATCTATTCCATTGGGAATGCTATTTTGTATTTTTATCTTGTATTTTTTATTCTTTTTAGTCGAGAGATAGAGAGCTATATCGGAATAAAACATGACAAAATTTATACAAAACATACGCGCACCCTCTGGGAAGACGCATTTTCCCGGACTATAATTATTGTCAAATATATAAATATGTACTTTGTATACGAAAATTTATTTTGTATTTTTAAAATAAAACTAGTGGTGTATGGCATCGTGCCTTAAGGCAAATTGCTGGAATGTCTATCGACAATTAAAGGATTTAAAATCACTTGAATCTTTTACCATTTTCCTCCTGATTTAATTACTATTTGATATGCCATTATCCTTTATCACAACTTGACTAGTGGTTCGAGTTTCGATTTTGATGTTCGACTGACACGACCATTTGGTAATTATAGACCTTGTCTTGTATCAGACTATCCAGGCAATAATTACCAATAATGATTCCCTAGATAGAATATCCCTAGCTGGAATAATACTAGTCAGTCAAATTGATGAAAGTATTAAAGGAAATATACCGCAAAAATATTTTATTACTGTTCAGATGTGCAATTTGTTTATACTTAAACGTAGTACCAAAGAAATCAAAAGTTCGAATACTATAAAACCCTAAAAAAATAAAAAAAACCTATTTATATTGCTGAAAAATTTGTTATAATTTATTATAGTTGCAAATCAGTGCTTTATACACACTTCAATAAATAAAATAAAAATTAACGTAACATTATTTTTTCATCCCTGTCTCTAATAATACGTATCCCATATACAACCGGTACGGCCAAACGCACTTTAACCTAAAACTAGCCTAGTTTTAGGTTGCGAGCACATTTGGCGTACCGGTTTTAAATGGAACGCCTTCAAAACTTATTTTTTTATCTAAATTTATTTAATTGGAATAAATTCATTTATTTTTCAATCAGTATCAAAGCACAAAAAATAAATTAAAATTTGTTTAAGTTTTTTATTAACTATTACTCCTAGATCAAAGCACAATCTATAAGTTCTTTTACTCAAAGGATAATTATAAAAAAAATTGTCATAGCACTATCTTTACATTCCGTATCTTTAAAACATATAATTATGCATTATGATAATGATTCAAGATCAAAGAACTCGAATATTCACAAACAGAATACTAAATTAGGACAAGTCTCCACCGAAGGAAAAATCTTCGGGATAAAAATAAAAGAAATATCGATGGGGATAAATTAAAACTAGGCACAAAAACTAAAGTAATAAGTAAACTAGTGGTGTATGGCATCGTGCCTTAAGGCAAATTGCTGGAACTTCCCGTACCGTAACGAAATGTTCGAGAAATTTTAAACGTTTTCAAATATATTTTTACAAATACTGTAGCTTTAATTAATTTTGCTATCTTGTTATATCTGAGCAAATTAAATGTAAATCATAAATCATAATTTATCTCCAGAACATTAACAATCGTAATTTCATTTCGAATTCAATTTAAAAAAAAAATAGTTGCCTAATTTACAAAAAAATTGAAAAAGTGCTCCCGTATAGTCACAGTCTAACGCATTTGCAAATAATTCTGTGCGACATTTTCACTTATACTGTGCTTAGCTTGGCGGCTTTTTCACATTTTTCAATAGTTTTTACAAAATTGGAAAAGTGTTCTACTATATAAACAGTATAAACGCACTTGGGTAAACATTTGTACCGGAGTGGCGCTTAGACTGTGCTTAGGCTGGGTAATTTTTTGAATTTTTTTATTCCAGAATTTTAAAAATATTTTATGGGAAATAAAATAAAGATGTAATATTTTTTTATCCTCAAAAGCAATTGTTTTGTACATACAAGCAGAAAGTTTTTTTTAGATCATTCAAATCGGACCCTTAGTTCTCCCAAAAACTGCCATTTTTTGCACATTTAGCTCTGTATCTCCGAAACCGCTGGACCTGCCTTTGCTAAAAACTAATCACCTCTTCTCCTAATCATTACAAATTAAATATTTTTTAGATAATTCAAATCCGATACTCCGTTCTCTCAAAAACTCGATTTGTATTTTCTGCACTCTTTGCTCCGTATGTCCGTAACGGCTCCACCTGCCTTTGCCAAAAACTAATCAGCACATCTCCCTATCAATAGAAATCGAATGTTTTTTAAACCATTCAAATCGGTCGATCCGTGCGCCCGAAAACGTGGACGAAAAAATGCGGACATACAAAACGCACGAACACACGTACCAAATTGTTCAGAAACCTTCAAAACGTCGAGAAATGCAAAATTTTTTATTTTCCAAGTTTGTCCCATTACTATAACTACCCTACGGGAAGTCAAAAATCTCAATTTATTGTTGAAATATTAAATTTTTAGCAATGTTGATAGTTGAGCATTATAAAACCAACAAAAGCTTCAAATTATGTAATTATTTTTATTTCAGCCACAGCAGAGCGTGGCCAGAAATCTTAATATATATATATATATATATATATATATATATATATATATATATATGTAATATATATTATTTTTAGACATTAGTTTTCGTTTTCTAATTTTACACCCAAGACTTTGCTATGTAATTACAAGCCCAAAGTACATTTTTACCAGGCGAATAAAATAGTTAAAAAACACACATCAACCCCTCTGTATTATTTTAATACCTGTCCACTACCAAGTTTCTGTTTGCTTTGCGCAAACAAAACATACTCGTACTTTTTCCCTAGCATTTCGCTTTTTACATTTTACTATCCCCTACAACGTGTCATTAGATCGTTATTCTTTCCGCATTGAAAACTCGCCACTAATTGAAAATAATTAATAAACAACCCCTTCATTATAACTCTATATACATACAGGTGCCTATTGGCAGGCCTCTGTACATATTCCGAAGCCTATGATTAAAGTCTCAATTTGTAAAATTGTAACGACACGACGGTAGAGTTTGTTTTGGGTGCAATTTGTTTTAAAAGTGTAATTATCGGTCTTGTTAGTAATAGTAATTGATAGTCGTTAATTTTCAGTCGTAAATACTATGAATTATAAATGTTACATGTGAATAAATAAATATATATTACATATTAACACAAGAATAATATAGTTTAATGAAACAAGATTCGGCAAAGCTTCCAAACTTCTTCAATTTTATTATCTATTTTACAAATTTTGAACCGTTTCTTGGTCTATTCTTACCAGACTAGCTTTAACCTATCTGACAGGTGTCAGTATCTTTAAATAGTCCATGACAGGTGTCAAGGATGCTTTTACAGACACAACCACTGACAACAGTTAAGTGACATGACATTCTGAACATGACACATGACGACAAGGATAATTGACTGAAAGATTTAAAACGTTTGAAACCTCAAACTATTTTTTTATTCAAAAAATGTATTTTTTTTTAAAACTTGATTAACTTCCTGTAGGGTAGTTACAGTAATGGGCCGAAAATCGAAAATAAAAATTTTAGCATTTCTCGACGTTTTGAAGGTTTATGAACATTTTGGCATACCTCAGTAAAAATGGATGTGTGTGTGTTTTGTATATCCGCATTTTTTGTCCACGTTTTCGGGCGCACGGATCAACCGATTTGAATGGTTTAAAAAACATTCGATATCTATTGATAGGGAGATGTGCTGATTAGTTTTTGGTAAAGGCAGGTCCAGCCGTTACGGAGATACGGAGCAAAAAGTGCAGAAAATACAAATCGAGTTTTTGAGAGAACGAAGTATCCGATTTGAATAATCTAAAAAACATTCAATTTGTAATGATTGGGAGAAAATGTGGTTACTTTTTGGCAGAGGTAGGCCCAGCGGTTTCGGAGATACAGAGCTAAATGTTTAAAAAATGGCAGTTTTTGAGAGAACTAAGCGTCCGATTTAAATGATTCAAATAACTTTCCGCTTGTTTCAGCAAAATGATTGCTAAAAAATATTTTTGTAATTTTTGGATTAAAAATTCAAAAAATTACCCAGGCTAAGCGCCACTCCGGTACAAATGTATTTCCAAGTGCGTTTAGACTGTTTATGTACTGTACAATACATCTATTTTAATTACAAATATCAATTTGCACAAATTTTTATTTCCTACTCGATCTATATATATAATTATTAGAGTAAAGTTCTTTAGCTCGGTGTATATTAGATATGTAAATTAAGATCGACTTTGGAATTTTATTAGGGCTAAACGGTTTGCACTACAAATCAGTAATTTGGCTATATTTTACCTCAATACATCTATTTTAATTACAAATATTAATTTGCATAAATTTTTATTTCCTACTCGATCTATATATATAATTATTAGTGTAAAGTCCTTTAGCTCGGTGTATATTAGATATGTAAGTTAACGATTATATTTATGAAATATTCATCTAACGTTTTCACACTTTCCCCGGTTCGGTCTGGTGATTAATAATTCACACTTTACGACTCTAACAGACTCATATAGTCGAATATATACATATATACATACATACACATATGTATTTACATATGAGTAAACATTTGTTCAATTACCCAATATAGTAATTTGTGATTTTTTTTCTTATCGTATCTTAGATACTTGGATTGTGTTCAGAAATAATAATTTCGTTGACTTTTGGGCGCTAAAGTGTTAGATGAATATTTTATTAACATGATCGTTAACTTACATATCTAATGCCAGATTAAGGTGTTTGTATTTTTTTGTAAGATAATTTGCAAAAAAATTATAATTGGAGACTAAAATTAGCATTTTTTTCAAATATTACAAAGTATTTATATATGAAGATATAACATTCAAAATTTAGTCTTAAAAGTTAAAACTAGTCTAGTTCAAAAAAGAGTGCGCGTAAGGATCACAAGCGATTGAAGTAAAACTTTTTTGCTACTGTACAAGATGGCATTTAAGTTAAGTAAAAATAAATACATCATATAACAATTTTGAATAATGTTTATTAGTAATATGGTAACACTCGTGATGCACACATTTATTAGTATCAACCATCAAATACACATTTATATAATGATAAATTATAATAATTATATATTTATAATAGCATTAAAAATATGTATTATATTTAAAAACAATAATGTAATTAAAGTCGTATTTCAAATATGACATGATTTGTCATTGTTATTATCATTTAGAAATGAACCTTCATTAGAGAAATGAAGTAATTGCTGATTAATAACTTCTATAATATTTGTGAATTAAACGAGCAAACTAAAATAAACTAGCAAAAGGACTCTACTGACGAGAAAACTGAAATAAATTAGTAAAGAGACTCTACTGACAAGCTAACCAAAATAAATTAAAGAAGGGACTCTACTGACGGCCAAACTAAAATAAATGAGTAAAGAAACTCTACTGACGAGCTAACCAAAATAAATTAAAGAAGAGACTCTACTGTCGAGCTAACCAAAATAAATTAAAGAAGGGACTCTACTGACAAGTTAACCATAATAAATCTATTATGAATATATAGTGAATTATGTTAAACAACGCCTAAACAAATATTGTTTTCACAATTTTACTTGTCATGTAATAATTGTGTTCGAAGAACTTCATGTAATTAAAATCAACATACATTCGTTGACTGCTTGTATTTTTTTTTTTACTTTTTTGCTGGTGATATAATCTCATTCTTTAAACAGCTGTAATATCTGTCTTGCCTAAAAATATTTTCCATTTTAATGACTTTAAAGATTTATATTATAGAAACTACGAATAATACAGAAATAATTTCTAATCAATAAACTTACGTTTAGTACACGGCACAAATGTTTAATTTGTTTTGTTATTTACAAGGAACAGGGTAAAATATTTACCTGATTCAGGCATTTTTCATTAAATCAAGATTTGTACTACGATGTAACTTTAAAATGTTTATTTATCTATGACGAATTCCTCGTTGATATCGGTACGCATACAATATTGATGCCGGTACGCATACAACGACTGATCTCTATTCACATACACGACGACTAATCACAATCGACCCTTATAGAAATGTAACGCACTTCCTTTGCATTTGTACGGATTTACACCCTAGTCGCGCCTAAGGAAGTTTTTCTTCAAAAATCTTGAGTATATAACAATTTTCAATAGTTCAAAAAATTCTTATTTTTTCATAGATTCTTAGTGTATGAGTTATTCGAACGAAAAATATTTATTGTGCCCTTTATTGTGTGATGATGAGTACCCAAAAACCCATGTACCCATATGTAGACATCATCATATAATTTTCCAGTTGGAATATAAAATTGACCGTAAAATGTGGCCACAAAATATGCATAAAATTTTGGATCAGACATAAAGGGCAATTGGGGGGATTCGCCCTTCATGATTACCGGACTATAAAATATATATATATATATATATATATATATATATAAAGTACGTGTTTCAAGGTTTGCCCTACATGAACTCCAAAACTATGAAACCTATTTTAATTTTTTTTTGTTCAAAGTATGCATTAATATCCAACTTGAGTATTAAAACATAATAACTAGTGGTGTATGGCATCGTGCCATGAGGCAAATTGCTGGAACTTCCCGAACCGTAATGAAATATTTGAAATATTTATATTGTTACAAATTTTATTTAATGACTAAGTGTATATATATATATATATATATATATATATATATATATATATATATATATATATCATTATCTTTAATTTCAAATCGATATCGGATTCAAAAATTAACATTGTCTCTCCGTTAATTTACTTTGGAGCATCGCATGTCGTGAAATCACGACCGATATCGTGCCATAGTGCACTAATAACGAACAGTTTCGTGCAACTGCAAATTATTATCAACTGATCGGGATCAGAGATATGGATCGATTAAATAGGAAACGGATTTGCGACGATTATAATAGATATATATGTATATATATATATATATATATATTATATTATATATATATATATATATATATATATATATTATATATATATATTATATATATATATTATATATATATATATATATATATATAATAGAAACTATGAGCAAATTCCACAATACTCACAATTTTTTATATAATCGTTTCGATACATTTTTATTTACACGAATAAGTAGCAAGATTATATAATATTAATTTGATATATAATTTTCCAAATGTTGTGACATGATATTCTATGTAATCATTGGTAAATCTAAAATTTAATAACTAATAGACAAAAATCGGAACATTTTACAAAGACGCTTTGCGGAATCTTCTTTCGTTACTATTAATAAAAACAGTATGATATATATATATATATATATATATATATACCGTTTTTAGTGTTGTAATTTATCATAATTTTGCGAACTGTTTCCTTACAATAAAGCAACAGATTTATTATATTCAATTCCTTCACAACAACCCTTATGATTAAAACATCCCTTTTAATTCTCAAATTGCAAAACCCTCTCTAATTTATAAAGCGATGTAGCAAATAGACTAAAATTAGTAAGCATCATTACTCAAATAAAAATAATAACATTAAAAATATTTGAAATATATATTATGGAATTAGAATAGGCAAATTATTTAGTCGTTATATATCTTGTACTGTTGATGGAATATATTGAAAATATTGAATGAATTAAATGAATTTTTAATACTCTTTTAGAAAATAATTTTTATCATCTAATTTATTAATTGGAAGTAATCCGTGTATTTAGTAAACTTATACAAAATTAAATAATCTTTAATATTGTCTAATATCAAAATACTCTGCAGCTACTCCGTATACTCATAAATGATAATTGAAAATAAAGATTTTCGGTGCGTTGGATTTTCGCCTTAAGTACATTTTTGTGTAACATGATTTATATCTTTTAAACGAATCGATGAGTTTGAACAAAATATTTAACACAAGTAGTTATTAGTTTTTGGCAAAGGTAGGCCCAGCAGTTTCGGAGATACAGAGCTAAATGTTAAAAAATGGCAGTTTTTGAGAGAACTAAGCATCCGAATTAAATGCTTCAAAGAACTTTCTGCTTGTTTCAACAAAGTAATTGCTTTCGAAAAAACATTTTTGTTTCTAATATTTTTTTCTAAAAATATTTTTGTAATTTTGGATTAAACATTTAAAAAATGACCCAGGCTAAGCACGATCTAAGCGCCACTCTGGTACAAATGTTTACCCAAGTGCGTTTAGACTGGAGCACTTTTCCAATTTTGTGAAAACTATTGAAAAATGCGAAAATGCCGCCAAGCTAAGCACAGTGTAAGTGAAAATGTCGCACAGAATTATTTGCAAATGCGTTTAGACTGTGACTAAGCGGGAGCACTTTTTCAATTTTGTGTAAATGAAGCAACTATTTTTTTTTAAATTGAATTCGAAATGAAATGACGATTGTTAATGTTCCGGAGATAAATTGATTTATTTATAATTTATATTTGATTTGCTCAGATATAACAATAAGATAGCAAAAATAATGAAAGTTACAGTATTTGTAATAATATATTTGAAAACGTTTAAAATTTCTCGAATATTTCATTACGGTACGGGAAGTTCCAGCAATTTGCCTTAAGGCACGATGTCATACACCACTAGTTTTATCATTTATTTGACATCTTTCAATTCAATATTAAACCTATAATATAAGAAGTGTGTTAAATAATACTTTGTACCCAAATATATACATATATTTTATGAAGACTTTATCTTTTATCTTTTTCCTCCCAGCTCTCACACTATGAAGTCATTAATTTTCATCTCGGTTTAATTAGGAATATCGAGCAGTTTATTTTCGAGTCGTAACTCAGTGCAAGAGTCATTACTCATAAAAAGGAGAGAATTCAGACTCAAATAATAATATGAAGACATTTATTAAGTCGTTTTTGGCCGCCGACAAATTACGAATTAAATCATTTGTGCTGAACTGGGGGGTACTCATTTTGAGTGATTAATCATAAAGAAAATGTTTAAGATAATTTAATATGTAATGTAATGTAATTGATTATTTTTTGAAGAAATTTCCAAGAATTGGTAACTGATACAAAAGACAGCAAGTCCAAAATGAATGTTTGCTAAGTTCCCAGACTTGGCTTCAATCAAGTAATTAAAAATGTATGAATTTATGACAACACTTACTAGTTTTTATTGAAAAAACATTAGACATCTATTTCAAAGGAGACCAATAATCTCAATAAATAGACAACTTATACAGAAGAGAGCAAATCACAACAAAATGTTTGGGGAGGGTTCCTAGACCTGCCTTTCGCCAAAATATAAATAAATGCACAAATACGGTTCAGAAATCTCCAAGAACTTATAACTAATACACGGTACGAGAATATAGAGTAAAATGATTGAGAAATCTTATTAAGCTTTTCGACAAGTAATGAAAAAATACATGAATTCACAAAAGCATGTACTATTTATTAGCAAAAACATCATAATTCAGATCACTGATTTGTTTAAGACAAAGAATCTCTTAGAATTTGCAATAGAGATTAAAGACAGCAAGTCCCAAATAAATATTTGGAAAGGTTTTTTGGACCTGTATTTGGCCAAAAATGGAGCTCTCGATAAAATGATCCGCTAAAACTCGAAAACGACTAAACCGATTTGGCCAGTCTTAGTCTTGAAAAATTCGTGCTAATCAGTAGGTTGTCGGAAAGGTTAGATATTATTTCAAAATCGCGTAGAAACTTAACAATTATAATTTGAACATTTCTGTAGAAGCGTAATTTGAATAAAACAATGAACGGTGGCTAATACGTCAAATGTCTAAAGTTTTTGACAGATGATGTTCAATTACGTTTAATAGGATGTTTTACGTGAATATTATTTAATTATGATTAAATTGTGGTAAGTAGTTTTGTTTGTAGTTATATTTATACAAAAAGCGTTATTAAACGGATCGTAAGTGTTACTAGAAACTTAAAATATCCAATTTTTTGAAATGTTAATATGAAAATGCACTTTTTGGCGTTGTAGCACTCTGCTTTTGCAAATCGTATTTTTCTCAAACATTTATATATAACATATTTTTTATATAAATATAAACATATAAATATAACATATTTATATATAACATATTATATATAACGTATTTATATAACATTTTCTAGGTTATATTATTTTTCATTTATGTTATTTAAATTCAAAACCTAAATTTGGTATCGATCAAAGGGTCATTTTGTCGAATAACATTTTCCCAGTTATAATTTCCCAGAATTTATCGAAGAATAGATAGTAACATATGAAGGTCCGGGGTTTAAAAGGTCCACTATCGATGTGTCAAAAACCAGTAAAGTTAAGCATTGTTTAACAACAATATTTGAAAGTAGAGGGAAAAATATGTATAACCAGCTATAACCTTGACTCTCATGACCATGCTATTGGGAGATAAACGGTAATCTTTGAAAATCCATAAAAAAGACTTGGATTGGATTATACCATACAGAAAGTGTATAAAACTTACAGACAAAATATAGACAAACTAATAGGGTTTATTGTTTTTATAATACCTCATTGTATATAGCAATCAAACAGCACATCCTTATACACTAAAAGTATTAATATTTTTGATTCTCTAGAAATTGTTTAGAATATACCTTACTTAGCAAAACAACGTTTGCCAGGTCAGATAGTAATAAATAACAATAGAATCGTTTCTGTTCAACGCTGATAAAAAATCTCCAACAAAGCTCAAAGGCATTTTGGTTCAAAAAATGTTCAAGCACTTTACTTGGACCTGCCTTTGGTCAAATATAAATTCACTCGTACATTGTTAACGCCAATTATAATTTAGTAACAAACATGCGTGCAATTTCTGTTCTCAATTACTATTTATAATTTATCACAAAATACTAACAATGCCTACCGTCGCGTTCGTCGGCCCGCACCTCCTGTCGACGGGCGACGGCCTGTACGTCGGGGGCGAATATCTTGGAGGGTAGCAGGAGCTCTTATTATTGCCTCCGGCACCGCCGCCGCCGCTGCCGCCGTTGCCGCCGCTACCAGCTCCTCCTCCGCCGCCACTGGACTCCGCCGCGGAGGACTGCTTCGTGTCCGCCACTGAACTGGAAACGCTGCCCGGCGGGGAGGCGTACATCATGCCAGCCCCGCCGTAGGCGTCCTCTTCTAATTTCAACACTTTGATGCCGGGGTCGAACGAATTTTGGAAAAAAATCTTGAAGCACTTGATAAACTTGAGGGGGAAATGAAATTGGCGCCGATGCAATTTTTTTTTAGCCTGGTGTTACGTTATTGTCATTGCGGGGAAAGGAATTGGTACACAAACTTTGGTTGCAAAACACTTTTTTGTTTGGTGTTGCAACTTTGCAACCAACTTATCGTATCACACAAGTTCGTATTTAAATCAAACACATTTTGCAAAAATTGGTGGACTGCACTTTATAGTTTGGTGTTGCAACTTTGCAACTTTTCGTATCACACAAGTTCGTATCTATGTCGAACACATTTTGCAAAAATTGGTGGGCAGCACACTTTATAATTTGATGTTGCAACTTTGCAACCAATTTTTTCTATCACACAAGTTCGTATCTAAATCGAACACATTTTGCAAAAATTGGTGAACAGCACACTTTATAATTTGATTTTGCAACCTTGAAACAAATTTGTTCAGCGACAAATCACAAGTCCATACTTAGAGTACACATCTTTGACTTAAATAAGTATTAAAAAATACTACTTTGGTTGCAAAACACTTTTTTCTTTGAAGTTGCAACTTTGCAACCAATTTTTTCTCTAACACAAGTTTGTATCTAAATAAAATACATTTTTGCAACAATTTTGTTCAGCGACTAATCACAAGTTTATACATGGAGTAAACATTTTTTGTTTAAATAAGTATTAAAAAATACTACTTTGGTTGCAAAACACTTTTTTGTTTGAAGTTGCAACTTTGCAACCAATTTATTGTATCACACGAGTTTGTATATAAATCAAACACATTTATCAAGAATTGTGTGAACAGCACTTTATAGTTTGATATTGCAACCTTGCAACAATTTTGTTCAGCGACTAATCACAAGTTCATACATGGAGTAAACATTTTTTGTTTAAATAAGTATTAAAAATACTACTTTGGTTGCAAAACACTTTTTTGTTTCAAGTTGCAACTTTGCAACCAATTTTTTCTATCACACAAGTTCGTATCTAAATCAAACACATTTTGCAAAAATTGGTGGACAACACTTTATAGTTTGCAACCTTGCAACAATTTTGTTCAGCGGCAAATCACAAGTTCATACTTAGAGTACACATTTTTTGTTTAAATAAAAAAAGTATTAAAAAATACTAATTTAAGCCTAAACTAATTTTAGTAAAGCCGTCGGCATGTCTTGAAACACATTCACAAAACTTCTCTTGTTAAATGTTGAAGCAACTAAAATTTTGAAAATTTATTGCACTATTTGTTAATAGGTTTTATACTATTTTAGTATATCAATTTTAAGCTCTTTCAGTATACTAACTTTATACTATTTGAGTATATTGGTCCTCATGATATTTTAGTAAAACCGTCGGCAAATTTCTTCACATAACTTGTGTGTTAAATATTAAACTTTTAAATTGTTACTGCCCTACTTTTTATTAAAAATTATACTTTTTTTAGTATTTATATATTTAGTATGTATACTATATTTTAGTATATATTTATTTATACTATGTAGTATATTTGTTTATTCATTATTAATTTAATTTTGATCCCAAAGTCCAGCTTGTCAAAACCTTCTATCAACTAAAAGTTTTGTTTGCAACCGCCGATTGTTGTTATACTATTTTAGTATATTTTATTTGGTATATTTTCAATCTTCTGCACTTTTTTAGTATAATATTCAGTTTATACTATTTTATATTGTCTTTGATCCCCAAGGTTCAGCTCCATCTATGAAAAGTATATATTTTTAATTTAACATCACTTTTCAACCGGAATGCAACCGGTTTTGTATAACTTCTAGTTCAGTACGTCTTTGTATATTTGTAATATAATGTTTATACTAGGGCACTGTAATAATAATTTTTAATTTATTAGAAATTTAACTCTGTTTGAACCGATTTGCAACCGAATTAATAGATTGGTAATAATAAAGATGACGTTACATCTATTCATATATATATATATATATATATATATATATATATATATATATATAGTATATATTTTTAATATTATATCACTTTTCAACCGGATTGCAACCGGTTTTATGTAACTTCTAGTTCAGTATAATTTTGCATATTTGTAATATAATGTTTATACTAGGGCACTGTAATAATGATTTTTAATTTATTGACAATTTAAGTCTGTTTGAACCGATTTGCAACCAAATTAATAGATTTTTGGGAAAAATGAAGTTGATATTACACGTTAGTTACGCAAAATTTATTATATATTTGCAAAAATTATATAAATATATAATTAATATATAAATATTCAGTAAATCAACATTTTAAAAATGTCATCTGTGAAAATTTTCGTATATTTTTTGCAAAAACAAATGCAACCAAGTTGTTTTTCGTCATTTTTTCTTATTCGTACAGGATTACAATTTTATTCAAATTTATACCCATTTTGAAACACAAAAAAATAATGTTCTAAAATTTAAATGACTTCAGTTAATTACCGAATTTCAACCGGATTGCAACCGGTTTTATTTAACTTCTAGTTTAGTATGCTTTTGTATATTTGTAATATAATGTTAATACTAGAGCACTGTAATAGTAGTTTTTAATTTATTAGCAATTTAACTCTGTTTGAACCGATTTGCAACCGTAATAATAGATTTTTGGTAATAATAAAGCTGACATTACAATTTAGTTACGCAAAATTTATCAGCAAAAAATGTATTAGCGAAATACAAATTGACTTTTCAATATTGTCATCATTCAAAAGTTTTTGTATTTTTTTTTTTTGCAAAAGCAAATGATATAATGTTGTTTTTTGATATTTTTCCCTATTCCTACAGAATCACAATTTTGTTCGAATTTATATCAATTATGAAACACAGAAGTGTGAAACTTAAAGGTAAAAGAATATTTATCTGAATTTTCAAATAACTACCAAATTTCAACCGGATTGCAACCGACTTTTTATTAATCCCAAGTAAGTATAAATCTATATATTTGATATAGTATGTTCATACTACAAAAATATAATAATACTTTTTCATTTATACCAAACTGAGGTACATTTCAACCGTTTTGCAACCGATAAGTTTCCCCGACTATGTATATTTTATATTGTTAAACAGCATTTGTGTCAACGTTTTTATTAATGTTTATTTAAAAACAAAGGTAAAAAAAATTATCTAAATTCTCAAATAATTACCAAATTTCAACCGGATTGCAACCGACTAATTATTAATCCCAAGTTAGTATAAGTTTATATATTTGTTATAGTATGTTTATACTACAAAAATATAATAATACTTTTTTATTTATAGCAAACTAGAGTGCATTTCAACCGTTTCGCAATCGACAAGTTTCCCCGACTATGTATATTTTATAAGCATTTGTGTCGAAGTTTTTTGCAATCTGTGTTCTAATTCAAATTATAGATTTATATCGATGTCTACATCAATTATTGTCTAAACAACAATAAATGAAGTGTCGATTTTATGAATCAATATCATCGTCATCACTCCGGTGACGTAATGTTGCAAATTATTAATGAAATATGTACACACGTTCATTATTAATTCCGCCACAGTTCACTGTCATATAAAATCACACGATTTGACCGCAAAAATGAATTTTGAGAAAAATTAGAGGTTGCAAAATATCAAAATTGTTCAGGGAATGTTCAAAATTGTGCAAATTTGATAATTTTGGGAACCAAGATGATCTTACTTTTTTGGGAATACTTTTAAATTAAAAATGGAAAATTGTTTGCAACCTTGCTGGCAACGTACAATCAGATTTTATTCAAAAAAAGTATCAAAAATTAATTTTATTCAAAACGAATTTGTTCAATAATATATAGACAGTTGATATAGACTTCGATATAAATTTATAATTTGAATTAGAACACCGGTTACAAAAAACTTTGACACAAATGCTTATAAAATATACATAATGGTTGCAAAGCGGTTGAAATGCACTCTACTTTGCTATAAATAAAAACGTATTATCATATTTTCATAGTTGAAATATACTATATTAAATATACAAATTTAGGCTAACTTGGGATTAATAAAAAGTCGGTTGCAATTCGGTTGAAATTTCGTAATTATTTGTTGAATTTTTTGGGTAAATTATATAATATTTTTTCAAAGAAATCCAAAACCGTTTGCTAATTTAATTTTTATACAAAAGATTCCAAATTTTGTTACAATTTTGTTATTTTTATTAGCCAATATAAATAATATTTATTTTATGCAAAATTTATAAAAATAATTTGAAAATAATGATATAAATAAATTAAATTATATTTTTAAGAATGAATTTCAAAAAAAATATTACAAGGGATAGTGTAGCATATTTTGCCGTCGGACAAGTTTTATAAATATTTAAATTTTATTCATTTATTATTAATATTATATACACTCAAAATATTATATCTACATTTTTAGAACTTTTTGCAATTTTTTGCCAAAAATCGAGATTGCAATCAATTTTGTTTAATAATATATAGGCAAAATAATGTTGCAATAATTTCGAATATTATCTGAAGATCATCTTTAAATAATTTAGAATTTATTTTATATGCTTTTAAATGAATATTATAAAAAAAAATCAAATAATATAATTTCTTTCCATGATTTGCCATTTTATTTTGACTTTTCTTTTGACACAGAAAATGGCGTCCCTATTTTGTTCGGTTGCAAATCGACAAAAAATACGTTTTCAAATTATTTATTTACGAGAATTATTTTGTTTTATTTATAAATATATATACTACAGATTTAAATTGATATATTAAAGTATGCTTTCGTGTTAAAATTTTAAACAAATAATGCAATTTGTTCTACGAAATTTTTAATCAAAGTTCATCTTTTTTTCAAAGAAAAAAAATGTTATAAAAAACTGCATTAGAAATAGTTATAATAGTATTAGCAGTAAGTAGTACTAAAATAAATAGCAAGAATGATAATTACAAATATTATAAATATGAAGCAAATAATGTTTTAACTATAGTCTGTAAAAATCTGTAGAATGTTAAATAAATATAAATATAAAATAAATATAAATTAGTCAGATTTCAAAAAAAAATCATCAGTGTTGAAAATGTTTTAAGTGTGTTTCTTAAAAAATAACGCAAAAAATATATAAAAATTTCACAAATTTAACAAATATTTAGATAGTAAATTTGAAATTTATATAATTAAAAAATTTGGTTATGATAATAAATATATGTGAAGGCAATATGAAGTAGAAAATTTGATCTGAATAGAATATAAAAAATTGAGCAGTATGAAGCTCAAAAAAATGGATGTACAGATATAGAAGTATAAAAAACTAATGAAAAATGTAAGTAATTAATTAAGCTAATATATGGAACAAAAAATAATGTATGTAAAAATTACTGGCAATGGCCAGATGATTTGTATTTTGCAAAAAAAAAATAATAATAAAAAAACGCATATGATTATTTATCAAATATTAAATCAGTTAATCTAGTCAACAAATTTGTTATGAAAAATTTAATTCTCATCACAAATTTTGAAAAAGTCCTTCAAAATGTTTACAAATTTCAAATTTTGTTGAAAAAACTTCTGTTTTGAATAAATTCTTATTCAGTTATTTAAGGGAAGTTCATTAAGGGAAAAACGTATTTTTTTTAAGTATTATAAATATAAAGCAAATAATGTTTTAATCATAGTCTGTATAAATCTATAGAATGTTATAAAATAAATATAAATTAGTCAAATTTTAAAAAAGAAAATTCATCAGTGTTGAAAATTATTTAAGTGTGTTTCTTAGAAAATGACTTGAAAAACTAAATGTATATAAAAACAAGGTTAAACAAATATTTAGATATTAAATTTTGGAAAAACGCATATGATTATTTATCAAATATTAAATCAGTTAATATAAGTCAACAAATTTGTTATGAAAAATTGAACTGACATCACAAAATTTGAAAAAGTCCTTCAGGATGTTTATAAATATCAAATTCTGTTTTGAATAAATTTTGACTAGTTAATTGAAGTTTATTAAAGGGAAAAACGTATTTAATATCAACGTAAGTTTAATATTAGAGTTATATATTATAAGAAAACTGCTTGTATTTGCTTTTGAACCACTCGGCACTAAAAATAATTTAAATTATATTAAAAACATTATGAGAAAAATATAATAAAATCACGTTTACATTTATATTTGAAATCGTTTAAAATATTACTAATTTGAACTGTTATTTTTTTTTAAATTACAATATTTATTACAACTGTTAAATAATTAACACCTGGTAATAATGATAAATAATAACATAAATTTAAATAAATAAGTAAAATAATATTCGTAGTATGATGATTTAATATAAAACAAGAGCAAATAATAATAAAAATAAAATTAATAAATAGTGAAAATAAAATTTCTGAATAATAAAATAATACTAAAAAAACAATAAAATATAATAAAATAACAATAACTGTTCTTGGAGTATTATATTATTGTCAAAAATAATTTATAATAATGTTTGTACCACAAGACGCACATATTGATAAAAACATGAAAAATTATTTTAAGAAATTAATAAAAATCAAACTAACACAACAATGAATCTCAAACAAATCCTTGAAGGACCTTTTAAAATGTATCTTTAGTTGACTGATAAAATAATAATTTTATTATTAATAATTAACATTAAACAAAACACAAACATATATGCACATATGTATATATATATATATATATAAGAAAAAAATAAAAAAAAACGCAATTAACTATGAAATTCAACCAGTTGTACTATATTCAGCAAGAACTGTATATAGTACAACAAATTTTATAAAAATCAGAAAATTAATATCCTAAATTAATATCATAAATTAAAGTTAATAAAACGTATTTAATATCAATGTAAGTTTAACAGATAGTTATATATTAAGAAAAAACTGCTTGTATTTGCTTTTGAACCACTCGGTACTAAAAATAATTAAGATTATATCAAAAACATTACGAGAAAAATATAATAACGTTTATTTTACGTTATTTTCTAAGAAACACACTTAAATAATTTTCAACACTGATGATTTTTCTGTTTTAAAATCTGACTAAATTATATTTATTTTATAACATTCTATAGATTTATGCAGACTATAGTTAAAACATTATTTGCTTAACGTTTAAAATATTACTAATTTAAATTATTCTTGAAGCATTATATTATTGTCAAAAATAATTTATAATAATGTTTGTACCACAAGACGCATATATTGATAAAAACATTAAAAATTATTTTAAGAAATTAATAAAAATCAAACTAACACAACAAGTCCTTCAAGGACCTTTTAAAATTTATCTTCAGTTGACTGATGAAATTAATTTTATTATTAATAATCACATAAACATATATGCACATATGTATATATATAAGAAACTAGTTGGTTTGGTATTTAGCCTTGAGGCAAATTACATGAACTTCCCGATATGTGTGAATAATCGACTTAATGAAAAAAAAATGTGTAAATAATATACTTCATCAATCCTACTTTAAAAAAAACGATAATAATTTTAACAAAGTTTGACGAATTTTTAAAATTAAACTACTTGTCGTTAGGCCGTAATATTACAGTAAGTTCTATAAGACCATGATGTATATCGCCAAAAAAAGTTCCATGAAAAAAGGCTTAAATTTTTTTTCAACAGTTAATTACAAGAAAACGGCTCGGTAGATTTTCACCTAAAACTAATCAGCATCATTCCCAAATGATATCTTTCGAACAGTTTTTGATTTTTTAAAATCGGTTCGGTAGAATGAGCTTAAATGTGGACGAAAATTTAACACTTTTTTTCAACATTTAATTACAAGAAAACGGCTCGGTAGATTTTCACCTAAAATTAATCAGCATCATTCCCAAATGATATCTTTCGAACAGTTTTTGATTTTTCAAAATCGGTTCGGTAGAATGAGCTTGAATGTGGACGAAAATTTAACACTTTTTTTCAACAGTTAATTACAAGAAAACGGCTCGGTAGATTTTCACCTAAAATTAATCTGCATCATTCCCAACTAATATCTTTCGAACAGTTTTTGATTTTTCAAAATCGGTTCGGTAGAATGAGCTTGAATGTGGACGAAAATTTAACACTTTTTTTCAACAGTTAATTACAAGAAAACGGCTCGGTAGATTTTCACCTAAAATTAATCAGTATCATTCCCAACTAATATCTTTCGAACAGTTTTTGATTTTTTAAAATCGTTCGGTAGGATGAGCTTAAATGTGGACGAAAAGTTTTTTTCAAATTACAAAGAAACGGCTTGGCAGATCGTTGCACAAAACTGACAAACGATAGTCCTCACCAAAATACATCAAATGGCTTTAAATTTCTAAAATCGGTTCAGGCGTTTTTGAGAAAACGTCGATCAAAAGTCTAATTTTGACAAATGCCAAAAAGACCATACTGATTTTTGCAAACTTTGACGAATTTTTAAAGCTGAACCAGTTGTCGTAGGGCCGTAATATTTTAGTATGATCTAGAAGACTATGGTATCTATCGTCAAAAAAATAATCATAAAAATCGTCGAAATTTTTTTTTTAAAAACTTTATTACAAGAAAACGGCCCGGCCGATCTCTACCAAAAACTAATCAGCACGATTCCCAACCAATATCTTTCGAACGGTTTTTGAATTTTCAAAATCGATTCATAACTGCGGGCTAAAACGTGGACGAAAGAGTTTTCACTTCTCTGCTATTTACGAAGAAACGGTTTGGCCGATCGTCGCACAAAACTGACAAACAATAGTCCTCATCGAGATACATCGAATGGCTTTTAAATTTTTGAAATCGGTCCAGCCGTTTTTGAGAAAACGGCGATTTACGGCAAAAAATCTGTTGGTGCACACGCACACACACACACACACACACACACACACACACACACACACACACACACACATACTTTTTCCAAATTTGGTCTCATTCGATTCAGAATGGCTTGAAACGTCGAGAAAACATAAAATTAGCGAATCGGATTTTTTGATGAAAACATAAACTTCTCCTTCGGGAAGTTAAAAATAAAAAAACGAAATTATTAGCATACTATCAAATTCAACCAGATGTACTATATTTAGCAAAAACTGTATATAGTACAACCAATTTCATAAAAATCTTAAAACAGCTATTTAAAAAAAAAATCGCAAACTGACACCACAACAAACCTTGGAAAAGTCCTCGAGCAAAAATTTAAATTAGTCAGATTTTAAAACAAAAAAATCATTAGTATTGAAAATTATTTAAGTGTGTTTTTTAGAAAATAACGCGAAAAACACATAAAAATATATAAAAAAACACGATTGTTGCTTAGGAAAATTGAACAAATATTTAGATATTAAATTTTGGAAAAACGCTTATGATTATTTATCAAATATTAAATCAGTAAACCAGTCAACAAATTTGTTATGAAAAATTGAACTGTCATCACAAAATTTGAAAAAGTCTTTTAGGATGACACAAACATTTATGCACATATGTGTATATAAGAAAAAATAAATAAACTATCAAATTCAACCAGTTGTACTATATTCAGCAAAAACTGTATATAGTACAACAAATTGTATAAAAATTTTAAAACAACTATTTAAAAAAAAATCGCAAACTAACACATTAACAAATCTTTCCAAGATTCCTCCAGCAAAATTTCTTTCCGTTTAATAAATTTATTATTAACCTCGTCTTATTAATTATTAACTTTATAAACATAAGTTTATTTATTATTAAGTTTACGCGTCCGAAATGTACTTATAGTGTTTATTAATAAATTTAGGCCGCGATTGCTAAAATTCACGTGCGATTTCAACCCCGATCAGGCGACTACTGCTGATATCAGTCGGAGGCGTGCGCCAGGAAAAGGGACACAAACACATATTAAAAACACACATAAATATACACAAACATATATATACATATACATATATATATATATGTATTTATATGTATAAATGTGTATATATATGTGTTCCTGTGTCCTTTTCCTAGGGTAAGTTAGGGCGTGCGCGCCGCAACCTGCGCAAGTCGCTAGAAAAGGGTCTGGCGCGAGTTTGCGCAAAACCGGCCTAAAATTATTGCAGCCGCAGAGAATGCGATTGGCGGAAAACATTTTCGATACAATTGTACTCTCTTGTATATACATATACATGTATATATATATATACTTTCCTCATACACATATATGAGCGTACCACACTCATACAAACAGATTAACTTTACTCATACACATATACATGTATACATATATAAATCTGCAACCCTGTGTATTATTATACATATATATATATATTATATATATATATATATATATATATATGTATATTAATACACGGGGTTGCAGATTTATACATGTATATATCTATATGTGTATGAGTAAAGTTAATGTGTTTGTATGAGTACGGTACGCTCAAGGGGGTGCTTTAAGCTTATACATAGCAATATGTATGTACAAAAGGTAAAGACAGGTGCCGTACACACAAATTTGTATATTTGTATATATATATATATATATATATATATTAGATGGCCCGGCAATCGTGTTTTGCTAAGTAAGCTATTTTTAAACAATTTCTAGAGAATCCAAAAAAATTACAATTTATAAGTGTGTAAGAATGTGTTGTATGAATGCTGTAGACAATGAGATTATTTAAAAAAATAAAACCCCCAAAGTCTACTTCAATATTCAATATTATATAATTTAATTTTTTTGTCTATATATTGTTAATACAATCAAACTTGATGTTTTATACACTTTCTATGGTATAGCACAATTCAAGTCTTATAACCAATTTTCAAAATTTGTTTCATATTAAATTTTTAACTTCCCGTAGGGCAAGTTATACTAATCGCAAAAAAATCAAAAATAAAAATATTTATATATGTTTAACGTTTCAAAGATTTCTGAACATTTTGGCATACCTTAGAAAAAATGGATGTACGTGTGTGTGTATGTGCGGATACAAATTTTCGTCGACGATTTCGGGAACACCGATCAACATATTTGAATAATTCAAAAAACATTCGTTTCGTATTGATAAGGAGACGTGCTGATAAGTTTTTGGCGAAGGCAGGTCTAGCCGTTTTGAAAATATGGGGCAACAAGTGCCAAAAACGATATTTCAGTTTTTAAGAGAACGTCCGATTTTAATAATGCAAAAAACGTTTTACTTTTATTTACAAGATGAAGAACTGGTTAATTTTTTGAGAAGGCAGTTCCAGCGGTTATGGACTCTCAATTAAAATAAGTTAAAAGAATGCCATTTGGCGGTCAAAAATGTTTATTGGATATATGTACATCAAATTATCAGATATTTTGTAGAGATTTTAATAATGTGTACCCATTTTGTGTAATTTTTTTTGGGTTCCGTACTAAGATTTTTAATTTTGAAGTTTATTTATATGGTTCAAATGTCCTCGACATTTTCGACAGTATGGATTTGTATAATTAATAACCCATTTGTATAATTAAAAAATCATTCGAGGCGTTTTTGCAAAAGGCAATTTTGTCATTTCTGGAGCGCAAAGGGTGTAAAATTGGTTATGCATTTTCCGAGAGAACGGATCATCCGATTAAATTAATTCAAAAAACATTTTGCTTGAGAAGACGGTGTGCAAAAATGCATTTACAGAAAATTTAGTGATTTTGAAAATTTTCAAAAAAAAAATCTAAATTTTCGAAGAATTCTAAGTTTAAAAAATTCAAATTTTCGGAATTTTTCATCATTTTCAAGAAAAAAAATAAAAAAAATTAAAAAAAAAAATGATTTCTTACAAAAATTTGAGAATATTTAGAGAATTTCACAAAAAAATCAACTTTTTTGTTAAATTCCAAAAAAATTTCAAACTTCTAAAAAAAAATTCATAAATTTGAAAAAATTTCTACATTATCAAAAAAATTTTAAATTATCAAAAAAATCAAATTAATAACAAGTGGACTCTTGTAAACGTACAAATAGCCTGTTCATAAAATACGCTCGTCGCCCAATTTAAAAAGTACTTGTAAGTTTACAGTATGTAATAAATAGTCTATTTGAAATTATTCAAAACAATTATGGATTATTTTCATTCCTCGAATGTCTAATTACAGTACGGAAAGTTACAGCAATTTGCCTTAAGGTACGGTGCCATACACCCAACTGTTAAGTTAAAAATGTTAAAAGTTCCTGCGCGGTTTTGAAGTAATTTCTCACCCTGGCCAAATCCGTTCAGCCAATTTAAGCTTTTAGCTTAAATTCATATAATTAATAATGCATTTTTCATCGACTGATTTTATTAACACAATATAGTACTTGCCTTTGAGAATCACAGTTATATATATATATATATATATATATATATATATATAATGAATAAAACCAAATTTAGTACATGCAGACAAATATTTATCAAACAAACCAAAATTTCCTTTCTTCAACGCATTATTTCCTTTACCAATCAATCTCTGCCGATTTGCCTATATTATTACGAAAAATAATTTTCCAAAGGCGTTGTTCTCTTTCCTTCTATTAATAATATAATAATCATAATAACCAAGACTTACAGGGGTAGAGTTGAGTTGTTTCTGGTTTGTGAAAAATGTTTATTTTCGTTGACATGTTATTTTGTTTATGCATTATTTAATTCATTTCACGTCGAAATGTAAGAAGGGGTTGTCACGCGTTTGGCAAGTCGATTAGTATTGACGAGGAAATGAAAACACACGAATATATATATATATATATATATATATATATACATATATATATATGTATATATATTTGTATTTATATACATAAAGTTCGCTAATATGAGAAATGAGTTGAAATTAAGGAATTAGCGACAGAAATGTTTGGCTGTTCAATAATTCATATGGAAAGTGTATACCTTGTAAGAGAAATGTATTCACTATATGTATATATATATATATGTGTATATATATATATATATATATATATATATATATATATATATACTAGCTGACCCGGCAAACGTTGTTTTGCTAAGTAAGGTATATTCTAAACAATTTCTAGAGAATCAAAAATATTAATACTTTAAGTGTACAAGGATGATGTGTTGTTTGAATGCTTTATACAATGAGGTATTATCAAAACAATAAATCCCATTAGTTTGTCTATATTTTATTAATACAATCAAACTGAAAGTTTCATACACTTTCTATAGAAAACATCGTATAATCCAATCCGAGTCTTTTTGGTCTTTCGACTTACTGATTACGTTTCAAGTTTTGCAGATTCTTTTTGGATTCGGGATTTTGTGTATAATTGTAAATAATACTACTGAGCTTATAAAAAAATTTCAATTTCTGCGAGGAGAGATAGAAAATGAATTAAGTACTTCTTCTTTGACCTGCTTTTTGAAAAGTTTCAAGTAACATTCGATGAATTAAAGTAAATTTAATAAAAAGTATATATGTAGAGCAGGGCGAGGCACAAAGGTCCAATTTGACTTTGAGCAAATTTAAACTATATTATGAAAACCAAACCAATTATATCACAACAAATAACACATTTCAAACGAACAATTATCTGGCTACGTTCAGTAAAACTGCCAGCTACTTCAACATCGTAGAAATGTGCTTTTTTGCTGTCTTTCAAAGATCCATTATCTAGACCTTTTTACGTTTAATGTCTTAATTGAATTTTAAAGGTATTTTACAAAATAATTACATTTTTAACTAATGCTAAAAAACTACCAACGGAAGAAAATACTTTTATTATGAATTTTCAAAGTTTACCGTTTATTTCTCGATAGCAAAGTCATAAGAATCAAGCTTATAGCTGATGGTTATACATATTTTTCCCTCTACTTTCAAATATTGTTGTTGAACAATGCTTAACTTTACTGGTTTTTGACACATCGTTGGTAGACCTCTTTAACCCCGGACCTTCATAAATTACTATCTATTCTTCGATAAATTGTGGGAAATTATAACTGGGAAAATGTTATTCGACATAATGTCCCTTTGATCGGTACCAAATTTAGGTTCTGAATTTAAATAATATAAATAAAAATTAATATAACCTAAAAAATGTTTTATAAATACCAATGAGTATATAATTATACAAATGAGATCTTTCAGAACACCGTGTTTGAGAAAAATATGCCAAAAAGTGCATTTTCATATTAACATTTCAAAAAAGTTGATATTTTGAGTTTCTAGTAACACCTGCGGCTCTATTAAATGATTTTACTGAATTACAAATTTATAGCTGTTTTTGTAAGAAACATGTGTGATTTTATACTTTTATAATTTAGTACTCATATCAAGAAATAACATACTAAAATTTTGTAACTCCAGTATAACTTTTATATTTTCAAATATTTTTCGAAATACTCATCAAACCATGGACTTGCTACTATTGGAAACTAGATATGCAAGAGTTCATTTGTTTACAAAATTGCACATTTATAGCTTTTTTTGTTAAAAACATATGTGATTTTATACTTTTGTAATTGAGTACATATATTAGGTATTAACATACTAAAATTTCATAGCTCTAGTATAATATTGTATATTTTTAAAATATCTTTCAAAAGTACTTCTCATATCATACCCAACCGTCGATTCGCAACTAGTAAAAATAGAGTATGCAAGTGTGCATTGCAATTTTTTAGTTTCTTCTGTTAGAAACATATTTGATTTTATATTTTTATGATTTAGTACACATATTAAGAAATAACATACTATAATTTCATAACTGTATTACAACGCTTTATATTTTTAAAATATATTTTAAAACCGTCAATTTGTTTACATCAAAACGTTTACTACCGTTTTTGTATATAAATAAAAGTACATCATCTTTCAAAAACGTTTGACATTTGACGTATTAGTCACCGTCCATTGTTTTATTCAAATTACGCTTCTACAAAAATGTTGAAATAAAAATGTAAAGTTTCTACGCGATTTTGAAATAATATCTCACCTTTCCGACAACCTACTGATTAGCACAAATTTTTCAAGACTAAGACTGGCCAAATCGGTTTAACCGTTTTCGAGTTTTAACGGATCATTTTATCGAGCTCCATTTTTATAAATAAGAATAATATTTTTGAATCATTCTAATCGGATGAACTATGTAGCATTTTGATAGTTTTTTTGTATAACGCTACGTAACAA
>NW_020539727.1:24101550-24127469 GCF_003426905.1 Ctenocephalides felis
GAGCATATTAATACTTTAAAACACAATATGAACTTTTTAACCCGACTGTACTACAATTCGAACAAAATTTATTCAACTAAGAATTATAGAAGGATCTTTTTTTTAACTATTTATAGTAAGAAAAATAAACGGAATGAACTTAACACGCTGTGCGACACAAATCTTTTATTTAGATAGTATTTCCAAATTTCTCACAAAACAATAAAAAAACGACGCGCAAAGTATTCGCAATTCGTTCCATACATGTGTAGAATCTTGGTAAAAATATTTTTTAAAAAAGTCCTCTCTCCATTATATCTTCAACAGTCTACGAACAACACACTATCCAATTGTGATCTTTAATTAGTATTTTGTGAAAATATTTTGTAATTACAAGTTTAATGTTTGTAATACATAGTGTAGTGCATTACCATATCCTGATACCATGGATTATTAAATTTTCCAATTTAACACTAAGATCTACTAATCGTAAGTACTAATTACTATTTTATTTTTCTTTTCACTGCAATTCAAATGTTTTAGTTTTTAATTTTATTTTTAGTTTCCACTGAATGAAGGTTAGGATTATAGCCAAACGTATGGATTTAAATAAATTTTTGAAGAAATTCATGTTTTTTATTGATGTTTGCCCGATTACTAGACTTTTGTTAATACTATGTCACATCAAATTCAGAATCATAATATATATATATAATATATATATAATATATATTATATAATATGTTAAATATGAACAATACAACACTCATATTTTTAACACACACTTATTTGGTAATTACAGAGGTTTTGAGACCATGGTATGCCTAATCTTCAGTGTAATTTCAAAGACAGTTACATATATACTACACATTCTTTAATATTTTATTAAATACATTTAATTTTGAAAATGCAAAAAACATTAACCATCTTTTGCAGAGCTTGACACAGTACTAAAATATGTGAATAGATATAGAAGTTATTTTAACAAATCTTAAGTATCGAGATGAAGATAATACCCATTCTGTCTTTTTCATCTCAATACTTAAGATTTGTTTAAATATTTCTGTATGTTTCACATGTTTTAGTACTTTGTCAAGCTTTGCAAGTGATAGTTGGTGTTTTTTGTATTTTCAAAATTAAATGTACATAATTTAATAAAATATTAAGAATGTGTAGTATATAAGCAACTGTTTTTAAAATTACACTGAAGATTAGGCATACCATGGTCTCGAAACGTCTGTAATTATTAAATAAAGTGTGTGTTGAAAATCTGAGTGTTGTATTGTTCATATTTAACATTATATATATATATAATATATATATATATATATATATATATATATAAAAGTGAGAGGTTTTTTTTCAGATGGTGAAATAATGGTAACATTGTTTCTTAGACATCCATCCAGTAATTAAA
Source organism: Ctenocephalides felis (assembly GCF_003426905.1). Lineage (NCBI taxonomy): Eukaryota > Metazoa > Arthropoda > Insecta > Siphonaptera > Pulicidae > Ctenocephalides > Ctenocephalides felis. The sequence continues at coordinate 24,102,947 of NW_020539727.1, forward strand.
AACAGTTTTATTGAAGGGAAAATGTTTTTATTCAGAGGAACATACGTTTCGGGTCTTGATTTGAACCATCTTCAGTGCTATAATTAAATATTTCAGGGTTACAATCGAAAACAATATAAAAAATACATAATTACAGACAAAAATAAGTAAAACCAATGTATATGAAAAGTATATATGAAAAACAACCATAAAATAAACAAATGTAAAGAAACTCACTATACAAATAATTTATTTATAATTATATAATAATTTTCAAAATTTTTGTGCATGGTGAGTTTCTTACATTTGTTTATTTTATGGTTGTTTTTCATATATACTTTTCATATACATTGGTTTTACTTATTTTTGTCTGTAATTATGTATCTTTTATATTGTTTTAATTTGTAACCCTGAATTATTTAATTGTAGCACTGAAGATGGGTCAAATCAAGACCCGAAACGTAAGTTCTCTAAATAAAAACATTTTTCAATAAAACTGTTTTTAATTACTGGATGGATGCCCAAGAAACAATTTTATCATATATATATATATATATATATATATATATATATATATATACAGGATGCTTCAAAAAAATGTATCCACACTCTGTACTTCCATAAAAAATTCATTTACCGTTCTACAAAGTTCAATTTCAGAAAAATAGAAAGCTGAAAGTCCTATGTAAATGAAACAAATAACAAATGTTAATACATCTCAAATTGGTGACCTGCAGCATCAATACAATTCTGAGTACGAGTCACCACTGATTCTGTATATCGTATCAAAACGTCCAATGGAAACTCGATTGGCCCCCTGCGTCCTATCCACTAGCCCGACAAATTTTGATCCAGGTAAGCTCGTAATAATTGTACAAGTAACCCTGTGATAGTGCGGGGCTAAATAATGCTACCGATAAATCCCTGTTCACGTTTCACCATCTTCTGAATCTATTCACAAAATTGCAACCGTGTTATGTACAGAATCAGTGGTGACTCGTACTCAGAATTGTATTGATGCTGCAGGTCACCAATTTGAACAGTATTAATATTTGTTATTTATGTTTCATTTACATTGGACTTTCAGCTTTCTATTTTGTCGAAATTTAACTTTATAGAAGGGTAAATGAATTGTCTATGGAAGTTCAAAGTGTGTATACATTTATTTGAAGCACCCTGTATATATATATATATATATAAAATAAAAGTCAAATACATATACATATATATATATATATATATATATATATATATATATATAGCTTTTATTTTATATCCTTTATTCTTTATATTGAACAAATCGTGGAACTTCAATGTGACATAACCTCAAATATTTTACCTGAATAAATCCCAGCAATCACAAGTACTTCAACACGTGTACACTTTTATTTATATATATTGTATTCATTATTGCCTTTAGTCCACAGCTATTTGTAATGAGCAAATAAATACGAAATAAAATGCCCCAAAAACAATTTCTAAAATATTTTGTTTGACACTTTGTTAGTTCAACACAGTGTTGCAAGATAGTTGCCACCATAGAGACAAACTGTAGAAAGAGTTTCTAAACACCGGATAATATTGTGCTGAGAAAGCTGTCTGAAGTTTGCTATAACGCATTACAGAATTGTCAAATCTTTTGCACTGTGGTTTCAACTTTTTTATGTTGGATTCGCTGTTACGAATGTGCTTATTGTGTAGCTCGTTCATCTCGCATTTTTTATTCTTTATTCGTGTTTTATTTCATTACATGTTTTCGAATCTTAGGGTATGACTTAACTTCCTCATTTTAGGGTATATCACTTTAGTTATAAGCTTACTTTTATTCACTTTTTACTGATTTGCACTTAGGTTAGGTTATTCTTTTAATTTCATTCATTGTTTACGGTATATAGCTTTGCTTATTCACTATTTTAAGGTTTCATTATGTTTACATAATCTACGGATATTACGAATAGTAAAACCTGTTTGTATGAAAAACAAACAGTTCAAGGAAATCTAGAATCTTGTGCCCCCTTGACAATTGTCAAAGGGTGTTTTGCAGATACAATGGCTTACAACAACATATTGAGGTTGATCACACCATCCATATCGAGCATGACATTTTCTTCTTTTAATCGTTTGTTCATTTTCGATTATAAACTATGTCAATGCACTTTTCTTTTATTTGGTATTCTTATGTAGATTTTCAATCATGGAAAAATAAAATTGAGCGGAGAGATATTACTCGATATGTAATAGATAAGTCTGGATACAAAATTATAGATGGGAACAAAATTATAAAAAGAAAAAAGGCAAAATTTCAAGGGCATCCAAAAAAATCGGAAAGGCATGTTGTGAATTCTAACTGGTAAAAATTTTATATCATAAATATTTAATATCATTTTGAAATACTGGCATATGCATAAACATCAAGTCTCATTATCGGCTTCATTATTTTAATTTTAATTCTTACTCTCACTAATGCTCTTTAGTTATTAAATAGATGCTTCCAAGTTCATTTACAACTTCGTTTTTTGCTAACAGACTCACGCGTTTGTAATATATTTGATTATTGATTCTCATTTAATATTAGCTGATTTTCACATATTTTATTTTTGTGACACAAGCTCTAACTTTTGAATTTGTAATGCTAATATGAATATTAATTAACAAGAACTTGTTTAAGAGATATATAAGTAAAATTATTTTAAAGAAATACTGTAGTCTGTATATAATTACTCGCAAAGCATTAAAACGAATAAGGAAGATTATGAGTATAAACAATCATGAAGCATGGATAGCTAAAATCGCTAAAATAAAAGAGCTTCTAGTAGTACACAGCATATCATAATACACACTTGCATTAACAATAATAGATCAGAATGGTAAAAATAAAAGAGCTTTTAATAATACACCGCACATCATAATACATACATACATTCACAATATTAGATCAGAATGGCAAAAATAAAAGAGCTTCTAATAATTCACAGCACATCATAATACATACATACATGCATTCTGTGTATCTAATGATGTAATAAACTTCTTCTCTCACAATTTATGGTAGTATTTGGTTTCATTTGTTTATATTATCATTTCAATTCTATCTTTCAAATTTCTAATGTGAATAACATTTATTAACAGCTATATTGTGGAGATAAGTTTTAAATTATGATCATACATATTTCTTTTCATATTATGGCAATCGGTTTTGAATTGTCAATATGATTTATTTATTGTTACTTTACGGTAATAGGTTTTAAATTATAAATATGATATTTATTGTTACATTATGGTAATAGGTTTTGAATTGTCAATATGATTTATTTATTGTTACTTTACGGTAATAGGTTTTAAATTGTAAATATGATATTCATTGTTACATTAGGGTAATATGTTTTGAATTGTCGATGTATTTTTTATTTATTATTACATTATGGTAATAGGTTTTTAATTGTAAATATAATTTATTTATTATTACATTTTATAGTGATAGGTTCTAAATTGTGAATATTTGATTTATTTATTATAACATTAATAATAATAAGTTTTGAATCATAAAGAATTATGTTTGACTGGTATGTGGTTGTGTGTTATACTGGTATGTGGTACAATTTGTTCTTATTTTTTTCACGCCATGCTTTACCCATTCATATTAACATTGTGTAAATAGATTTTAACTCATTAACTATTTATTGTAAATAACGGTAAATATTTAATTCACATTCAATAAAAAATATTATCACAATTATGCTTTATCTTTTTTTAAAAAAATAGCTTTGTTTGAGTAGCAAAATTATGTGATCTAAAAGTTTTCAGTTATTCAATGTTGCATACTACAGTTTAAACTACTGTTAAAAACTGGAACAGTCCTGGATTTGAATAAGGCACTTATTCTGATAATAAAGATTGTGTTCTAAAATTCAATAAATTGTAGTCAACAATATTTGAAGTTTTCAACAATTATATTGCACACTAGTATGGAACAGATATAAGAAACCTTGGTATTGTATCATACACATAGTCTTGATATAATAAATATGAAAGATTTTAAATGTAGCAGTATTTGGCTTACATAATTATACATTTTTGTGATCAAGCAAATTTGTGCATACAAAATAGTTCACGTTTACCAGTGTTCTTCAATTCATATTAAACCACAAAACAAAGATTGAATAACATTGAATAAGTGTTGTGGCGACGGTTGTTCTGATCTTGACATGACCAAAGTTTCGAAAAAATCTACCATAACATAACAAAAATCCAATATTGCAACAAATTTCTGACTAAATGAAAAATTATTACTAAACATCAAAATAAGAAATTGAGGTTAAGTTTCGACAGTTGCGACAAATGTTTTGACATATATGAATGCTCTGCTGTTGGTATGCCTGCTCAGAAGAATTTCTGATTGTTTGAATGTTGGTACCGTGATTTTTTCGTTTCAGCACTTTATTAATCCGGTGTTTAGAGCCGTGTGTTGAAGGCGTCTGAGTTCTTTTTCTTTCGGGACTCCATTGGAAACACATGGCCATAAAAAAAAAACCTGTTCAAGAAGTGAGTACTTTAGAAATAATGTAGCTAGTTAGTTGTGCAAGAAATATTTCGCGTTTGGTCGCTTTTAATGTGACACACGGTTTGTGCAATCTTGATGCAAGATAACTGGAGCCCCCTTGGGAGTCATTAGCGGTGGATCGAGTTATAATTGAAAGGTATGGTAATAGATCATATTATTATATTGTGTAGGGTAATAGATATTCAGTGTACATTTGTATTATATTCTTGCCATTTTGAAAGGTTCCATTGTCGATTTCTCAAAATTTTTGATGATTTTATTACCACGCGGTTTTACAGGCTCGTGCTGATTTTTTATTGTGATTTAGTTGCAATTTAATTTTAATGCATCGATTTCCAATTTAGATCTTTTTTATACTTATAGGTTATACATATACTTATCGGTTACCTATATACTTATAGTTTAAATTCTTACAACATAACCTATAAGTTACAAGTGAAGATGTTGAAAATCAAAATAAAACTAGTGGGGCGCAGAGCATCGTGCCTTAAGACAAATTGCTGGAACTTCCCGTACCAAAAATTATTTTTTTTCAAACATTAACATTTTTGATACATACACACACACACATACATAATTTTTTCCAAAGTATGCCAAAATGTTCAGGAACCTTAGGATAAGAAATGGAATGAAATAAATGAGTAAATTGTAATTATAAATAACTTGATGAATTATGTTGTGGATGATAATTCACTAGGTTATTTTCTCTTCAGGCCTTTTTGTTTTTCGACTAATTGACATATGCATCCAATTTGTATTGAAAATTTAAGCTTCTGATCACTGAGCCATTTTCTCTTCGGCCCTTTAGTTTTTCGACTGACTGGGATTGACATATACATTCAATTCCTCTCGAAGAATCAACCGTCTGCTTTAATGACTTCTATTGGAAATTTTTAGGTCCTTGATGGATTATATAAACCATCGAGTGTTGCAAATCACACCCAGTATTTTGTTTTGGGCTCCCTAAATTATGAGAATATTGCTCGTGCTGGTGTAGCCCCATAGCTGCATCCCATTGGAATTATCTTCGAGAAGCTTATTTTGTAATGAAAGTTTGCACAATCTTCCTATGAGACAGTTCAGGACCTTCAGTTTTAAATCCATTTATTCCTTTTTCATTATTATGTGCATTTTCCAATTTAGTTCACTATCTATATGCATTATTAGATTTGTCATTCAAGTATAAGGCCTTGTGTGGTTTCTTTAAGATGTTGTGATTTGTTAACATCTGGTTCGATGTTTTATTTTGCTAGCCATAATTCTATTTCTCTTAACGAGCAAAAGTTCTTCGAGTAGGAATTACACATATCCTTCCTCGCAGACTTTTTTTAACACGTGAGGCCCCAAATAAAACCCCAACATGTAATTCGAAGAAATGTTGCAACTATCAATCTTACTGTCAATTAATTTTAAAATGTTTTAATGCAGTATAAATTGAGAGATTTTATTTTAGAATTTTTTGACACTTTTTAAATAATTTGACTATTTTCAATTTTTTTAAACAATTTGACTATTTTATTTATTTTAAACAATTTGACTATTTTATTTATTTTAAACAATTTGACTATTTTATTTATTTTAAACAATTTGACTATTTTATTTATTTTAAACAATTTGACTATTTTATTTATTTTAAACAATTTGACTATTTTATTTATTTTGAACAATTTGACTATTTTATTTATTTTAAACAATTTGACTATTTTATTTATTTTAAACAATTTGACTATTTTATTTATTTTAAACAATTTGACTATTTTATTTATTTTAAACAATTTGACTATTTTATTTATTTTGAACAATTTGACTATTTTATTTATTTTAAACAATTTGACTATTTTATTTATTTTAAACAATTTGACTATTTTATTTATTTTAAACAATTTGACTATTTTATTTATTTTAAACAATTTGACTATTTTATTTATTTTAAACAATTTGACTATTTTATTTATTTTAAACAATTTGACTATTTTATTTATTTTAAACAATTTGACTATTTTATTTATTTTAAACTATTTGACTATTTTATTTATTTTAAACAATTTGACTATTTTATTTATTTTAAACAATTTGACTATTTTATTTATTTTAAACAATTTGACTATTTTATTTATTTTAAACAATTTGACTATTTTATTTATTTTAAACAATTTGACTATTTTATTTATTTTAAACAATTTGACTATTTTATTTATTTTAAACAATTTGACTATTTTATTTATTTTAAACAATTTGACTATTTTATTTATTTTAAACAATTTGATATTTTATTTATTTTAAACAATTTGACTATTTTATTTATTTTAAACAATTTGACTATTTTATTTATTTTGAACAATTTGACTATTTTATTTATTTTAAACAATTTGACTATTTTATTTATTTTAAACAATTTGACTATTTTATTTATTTTAAACAATTTGACTATTTTATTTATTTTAAACAATTTGACTATTTTATTTATTTTAAACAATTTGACTATTTTATTTATTTTAAACAATTTGACTATTTTATTTATTTTAAACAATTTGACTATTTTATTTATTTTGAAACAATTTGACTATTTTATTTATTTTAAACAATTTGACTATTTTATTTATTTTAAACAATTTGACTATTTTATTTATTTTAAACAATTTGACTATTTTATTTATTTTAAATAATTTGACTATTTTATTTATTTTAAACAATTTGACTATTTTATTTATTTTGAACAATTTGACTATTTTATTTATTTTGAACAATTTGACTATTTTATTTATTTTAAACAATTTGACTATTTTATTTATTTTAAATAATTTGACTATTTTATTTATTTTAAACAATTTGACTATTTTATTTATTTTAAACAATTTGACTATTTTATTTATTTTAAACAATTTGACTATTTTATTTATTTTAAACAATTTGACTATTTTATTTATTTTAAACAATTTGACTATTTTATTTATTTTAAACAATTTGACTATTTTATTTATTTTAAACAATTTGACTATTTTATTTATTTTAAACAATTTGACTATTTTATTTATTTTAAACAATTTGACTATTTTATTTATTTTAAACAATTTGACTATTTTATTTATTTTAAACAATTTGACTATTTTATTTATTTTAAACAATTTGACTATTTTATTTATTTTAAACTATTTGACTATTTTATTTATTTTGAAACAATTTGACTATTTTATTTATTTTAAACAATTTGACTATTTTATTTATTTTAACAATTTGACTATTTTATTTATTTTGAAAATTTGACTATTTTATTTATTTTGAACAATTTGACTATTTTATTTATTTTAAACAATTTGACTATTTTATTTATTTTAAACAATTTGACTATTTTATTTATTTTAAACAATTTGACTATTTTATTTATTTTAAACAATTTGACTATTTTATTTATTTTAAACAATTTGACTATTTTATTTATTTTAAACAATTTGACTATTTTATTTATTTTAAACAATTTGACTATTTTATTTATTTTAAACAATTTGACTATTTTATTTATTTTAACAATTTGACTATTTTATTTATTTTAAACAATTTGACTATTTTATTTATTTTAAACAATTTGACTATTTTATTTATTTTAAACAATTTGACTATTTTATTTATTTTAAACAATTTGACTATTTTATTTATTTTAAACTATTTGACTATTTTATTTATTTTAAACAATTTGACTATTTTATTTATTTTAAACAATTTGACTATTTTATTTATTTTAAACAATTTGACTATTTTATTTATTTTAAACAATTTGACTATTTTATTTATTTTAAACAATTTGACTATTTTATTTATTTTAAACAATTTGACTATTTTATTTATTTTAAACAATTTGACTATTTTATTTATTTTAAACAATTTGACTATTTTATTTATTTTAAACAATTTGACTATTTTATTTATTTTAAACTATTTGACTATTTTATTTATTTTAAACTATTTGACTATTTTATTTATTTTAAACAATTTGACTATTTTATTTATTTTAAACAATTTGACTATTTTATTTATTTTAAACAATTTGACTATTTTATTTATTTTAAACAATTTGACTATTTTATTTATTTTAAACAATTTGACTATTTTATTTATTTTAAACAATTTGACTATTTTATTTATTTTAAACAATTTGACTATTTTATTTATTTTAAACAATTTGACTATTTTATTTATTTTAAACAATTTGACTATTTTATTTATTTTAAACAATTTGACTATTTTATTTATTTTAAACAATTTGACTATTTTATTTATTTAAACAATTTGACTATTTTATTTATTTTAAACAATTTGACTATTTTATTTATTTTAAACAATTTGACTATTTTATTTATTTTAAACAATTTGACTATTTTTATTTATTTTAAACAATTTGACTATTTTTATTTATTTTAAACAATTTGACTATTTTATTTATTTTAACAATTTGACTATTTTATTTATTTATTACAATTTGACTATTTTATTTATTTTAAACAATTTGACTATTTTATTTATTTTAAACAATTTGACTATTTTATTTATTTTAAACAATTTGACTATTTTATTTATTTTAAACAATTTGACTATTTTATTTATTTTAAACTATTTGACTATTTTATTTATTTTAAACAATTTGACTATTTTATTTATTTTAAACTATTTGACTATTTTATTTATTTTAACATTTGACTATTTTATTTATTTTAAACAATTTGACTATTTTATTTATTTTAAACAATTTGACTATTTTATTTATTTTAAACAATTTGATTATTTTATTTTATTTATTTAAACAATTTGACTATTTTATTTATTTTGAACAATTTGACTATTTTATTTATTTTAAACTATTTGACTATTTTATTTATTTTAAACTATTTGACTATTTTATTTATTTTAAACAATTTGACTATTTTATTTATTTAAACAATTTGACTATTTTATTTATTTTAAACAATTTGACTATTTTATTTATTTTGAACAATTTGACTATTTTATTTATTTTGAACAATTTGACTATTTTATTTATTTAAACAATTTGACTATTTTATTTATTTTAAACAATTTGACTATTTATTTATTTTAAACTATTTGACTATTTTATTTATTTTGAACAATTTGACTATTTTATTTATTTTGTACAATTTGACTTATTTTATTTATTTTAATTAAACAATTTGACTATTTTTTTATTTTAAACAATTTGACTATTTTATTTATTTTAAACTATTTGACTATTTTATTTTTAAACAATTTGACTATTTTATTTATTTTAAACTATTTGACTATTTTATTTATTTATTTTAACAATTTGACTATTTTATTTATTTTAAACAATTTGACTATTTTATTTATTTAAAACATTTGACTATTTTATTTATTTTAAACAATTTGACTATTTTATTTATTTTAAAAAATTTGACTATTTTATTTATTTTAAACAATTTGACTATTTTATTTATTTTAAAAACATTTGACTATTTTATTTATTTTAAACAATTTGACTATTTTATTTATTTTAACAATTTGACTATTTTATTTATTTTAAACAATTTGACTATTTTATTTATTTTAAACAATTTGACTATTTTATTTATTTTAAACATTTGACTATTTTTTATTTTAAACATTTGACTATTTTATTTATTTTAACAATTTGACTATTTTATTTATTTTAAACAATTTGACTATTTTATTTATTTTAAACAATTTGACTATTTTATTTATTTTAAACTATTGACTATTTTATTTATTTTAACTATTTGACTATTTTATTTATTTTAAACAATTTGACTATTTTATTTATTTTAACAATTTGACTATTTTATTTATTTTAAACAATTTGACTATTTTATTTATTTTAACAATTTGACTATTTTATTTATTTTAAACAATTTGACTATTTTATTTATTTTAAACAATTTGACTATTTTATTTATTTTAAACAATTTGACTATTTTATTTATTTTAAACAATTTGACTATTTTATTTATTTTAAACAATTTGACTATTTTATTTATTTTAAACAATTTGACTATTTTATTTATTTTAAACATTTGACTATTTTATTTATTTTAAACAATTTGACTATTTTATTTATTTTAAACAATTTGACTATTTTATTTATTTTAAACAATTTGACTATTTTATTTATTTTAAACAATTTGACTATTTTTTATTTTAAACAATTTGACTATTTTATTTATTTTAAACAATTTGACTATTTTATTTATTTTAAACAATTTGACTATTTTATTTATTTTAAACAATTTGACTATTTTATTTATTTTAAACAATTTGACTATTTTATTTATTTTAAACAATTTGACTATTTTATTTATTTTAAACAATTTGACTATTTTATTTATTTTAAACAATTTGACTATTTTATTTATTTTAAACAATTTGACTATTTTATTTATTTTAACAATTTGACTATTTTATTTATTTTAAACAATTTGACTATTTTATTTATTTTAAACAATTTGACTATTTTATTTATTTTAAACAATTTGACTATTTTATTTATTTTAAACAATTTGACTATTTTATTTATTTTAAACAATTTGACTATTTTATTTATTTTAAACAATTTGACTATTTTATTTATTTTAAACAATTTGACTATTTTATTTATTTTAAACAATTTGACTATTTTATTTATTTTAAACAATTTGACTATTTTATTTATTTTAAACAATTTGACTATTTTATTTATTTTAAACAATTTGACTATTTTATTTATTTTAAACAATTTGACTATTTTATTTATTTTAAACAATTTGACTATTTTATTTATTTTAAACAATTTGACTATTTTATTTATTTTAAACAATTTGACTATTTTATTTATTTTAAACTATTTGACTATTTTATTTATTTTAAACAATTTGACTATTTTATTTATTTTAAACAATTTGACTATTTTATTTATTTTAAACAATTTGACTATTTTATTTATTTTAACAATTTGACTATTTTATTTATTTTAAACTATTTGACTATTTTATTTATTTTAAACTATTTGACTATTTTATTTATTTTAAACATTTGACTATTTTATTTATTTTAAACAATTTGACTATTTTATTTATTTTAAACAATTTGACTATTTTATTTATTTTAAACAATTTGACTATTTTATTTATTTTAAACAATTTGACTATTTTATTTATTTTAAACAATTTGACTATTTTATTTATTTTAAACAATTTGACTATTTTATTTATTTTAAACAATTTGACTATTTTATTTATTTTAACAATTTGACTATTTTATTTATTTTAAACAATTTGACTATTTTATTTATTTTAAACAATTTGACTATTTTATTTATTTTAAACAATTTGACTATTTTATTTATTTTAAACAATTTGACTATTTTATTTATTTTAAACATTTGACTATTTTATTTATTTTAAACTATTTGACTATTTTATTTATTTTAAACAATTTGACTATTTTATTTATTTTAAACAATTTGACTATTTTATTTATTTTAAACTATTTGACTATTTTATTTATTTTAAACTATTTGACTATTTTATTTATTTTAAACTATTTGACTATTTTATTTATTTTAAACTATTTGACTATTTTATTTATTTTAAACAATTTGACTATTTTATTTATTTTAACAATTTGACTATTTTATTTATTTTAAACAATTTGACTATTTTATTTATTTTAAACTATTTGACTATTTTATTTATTTTAAACAATTTGACTATTTTATTTATTTTAAACAATTTGACTATTTTATTTATTTTAAACTATTTGACTATTTTATTTATTTTAAACAATTTGACTATTTTATTTATTTTAAACAATTTGACTATTTTATTTATTTTAAACAATTTGACTATTTTATTTATTTTAAACAATTTGACTATTTTATTTATTTTAAACAATTTGACTATTTTATTTATTTTAAACAATTTGACTATTTTATTTATTTTAAACAATTTGACTATTTTATTTATTTTGAACAATTTGACTATTTTATTTATTTTGAACAATTTGACTATTTTATTTATTTTAAACAATTTGACTATTTTATTTATTTTAAACAATTTGACTATTTTATTTATTTTAAACAATTTGACTATTTTATTTATTTTAAACAATTTGACTATTTTATTTATTTTAAACAATTTGACTATTTTATTTATTTTAAACAATTTGACTATTTTATTTATTTTAAACAATTTGACTATTTTATTTATTTTAAACAATTTGACTATTTTATTTATTTTAAACAATTTGACTATTTTATTTATTTTAAACAATTTGACTATTTTATTTTAAACTATTTGACTATTTTATTTATTTTAAACTATTTGACTATTTTATTTAATTTAAACCATTATTTTATTTAAACCATTATTTTATTTTATTTAAACAATTTCTAACAATTTACATTTTCAGATTAAAAAATATTTTTATACAGCAATATTTTAATATTTTTAAACCATTTACAATCTTTTCAGACAGTTTAAAACATTTTCAAATTATTTAAAGCATGTTCTGATTATTATATTTAATTATTTTCAATTTTTAATTTTTCAAAACATTTTTATTTCCAATAAATTTTTAATTTTTCTAACTATTTTTAATTATTTTTAATCTATTTTTAATTTTTCTAACTATATTTTCAATTAACTTTTAATTTTTCAAACTGCATTTAATTATTTTTAATTACTATTGTTTAATTTATATTTTTGTACAATTTTTAAAAATTTCGAGATATGAGATAGTTTAAATCAATTTATATTTTCTGACAATTTTTAAACAATTTCAGACAACTTACTATATTATCTAATAATTTTTAGACAATTTTTAAATATTTTTTGACAATTTACTGTCTTACCCGACTTGCCAATTTTAGGGATGATTTTTTGTAATTAAACCACTTTTTTTCGTAAACATACAATAATTTAGGGATGTTAATTAACAAAATAAAACTTTGCCCACACAAAGTTTTATTAACACAGATCTTTACTAAAAGATCTGCTAATCTAATCTAGGACAAATTAAAACTCTGTTAAGACTAATTGTATACTTTTCTTGATTTTTATGTTTGAAAATATTTGTTTACGTTAAATTTTATTTACAGATTTAAGAAATCTGCAATATACATAATGTGACTTATTAAAACATTGCTCATGTATAATTCATTTTTTAATTACATTATTCTAACTGTTATTTCGATATTAATTTTTACGCTATAACCATAGATATAGCTCCTTGACTGTTTCATGAGTACCAAAAAGAGTCGCTTGAAGATTGTTGGCGCCACTTGCACACTCTGCAGTTGCACATCTTCACATATATCTATGCTTCATGGCGGAAAGAGCCGTCAAAAAATTCATTCTTTTCGAATTTATCGGACATTACATCGGAGCACCAAAAATAACGTGGAGCCTTTTCCAGGAGAGCACCTGATTATTCAGGTGAGTAGTACTTGTGCAAATTATATTTCGTGTTCGGATTTACGACTACATTTTGTGGTTAACAGTTAATTGTGCACGGTTTAATTCGGATTTATTACATAATTAAAATTATACTCCATTTTGCAAAATTACTTTCTATTTGACTCAATTGCTTTTGATTCTGCTTTCTTTTTTCATTAAGATTTTTTTGTATTACTTGCGAATAGTTTAGGTATCATTAAACAATCCAATTTCTTGAAGGTAATTGGTGGCATCACATTTCTGACATCTTAATGGTTAATGGAGCCTTCAAGGACGTCAGCCATCAGACAATCAAGGTATGATAAAATGCATTTACAATACATTTTTATTGAATTATTTTAATACTTCTATAATCAACTTGCAATTATGTTGACGTTCTTTTAAACCTTTTACAGATTTGAATGAATTTGAATGAAAGCAGTGCCATAAACATTTTATTTATATAAAAAAAATTCAATACTTATTGATTAACTCTATTTCAACTGTTTCTGTGCATTTCATGATTCAAGTGATTACTTGCATGGTAGCATTGGTAGGGGTTAATAGGCATCCGTAGTTCTAGTTTAATTAACACTAACTAATACTAACAAAGTAATCATCTATTCTATTATTAATCAAGAATGTAATCATTTGAATCATTTAAAATAATACAATATTTAATTAACATGCATTACACTCTTAACTACTGCTTTCAATTCATAAATTCGTTTTATGTGCGAGTTCTAAACCGTTGCAACTGCATTATTCAATTTTATTCGGATGAAGTCATATCTTCAATACACATACGAAGTCCAAAAAAGTGCAGGAATTGGAATTATACAAGTATTGTATGAAAACTAAGTATATAATGAAATAATTTATCAAATATTGATACACAATTATGTATCCAACCAAGTAACAATACTCTTTTTTTTTCAGATTCTTCTAATTCAATTATCACTGATTCTTCTGAAGAAGTTCCACATTTACATCCTTCTCTAAAAGATATATTCTAACGTTTTGTCTTCTATTTCAGATTCAATTTTGCACCACCGAACCACCAGTCCTCATCGCCTTCAATCCATCAAACAGTAAGCACTTATCGAGTATCTATCAGGCAGTCTGTACCATTTACCAAACATTTTAAGCAATGCATTCTAATCTTTCGTTTTTTTATTTCAGATTCAATTCTCCTGCACCACCGAACCACCTGTCCTCATCGCCTTCAATCCATCAAACAGTAAGCACTTATCGAGTATCTATCAGGCAGTCTGTATCATTTACCAAACATTTTAAAAGATGCATTCTAATCTTTTGTTTTTTTTATTTCAGATTCAATTCTTCTGCACCACCGAACCACCAGCCCTCATCGCCTTCAATCCATCAAACAGTAAGCACTTATCGAGTATCTATCAGGCAGCCTGTATCATTTACCAAACATTTTAAAAGATGCATTCTAATCTTTTGTTTTTTTATTTCAGATTCAATTCTCCTGCACCACCGAACCACCAGCCCTCATCGCCTTAAATCCATCAAACAGTAAGCACTTATCGAGTATCTATCAGGCAGCCTGTATCATTTACCAAACATTTTAAAAGATGCATTCTAATCTTTCGTTTTTTTATTTCAGATTCAATTCTCCTGCACCACCGAACCACCAGCCCTCATCGCCTTCAATCCATCAAACAGTAAGCACTTATCGAGTATCTATCAGGCAGCCTGTATCATTTACCAAACATTTTAAAAGATGCATTCTAATCTTTCGTTTTTTTATTTCAGATTCAATTCTCCTGCACCACCGAACCACCAGCCCTCATCGCCTTCAATCCATCAAACAGTAAGCACTTATCGAGTATCTATCAGGCAGTCTGTACCATTTACCAAACATTTTAAAAGATGCATTCTAATCTTTTGTTTTTTTATTTCAGATTCAATTCTCCTGCACCACCGAACCACCAGCCCTCATCGCCTTCAATCCATCAAACAGTAAGCACTTATCGAGTATCTATCAGGCAGTCTGTATCATTTACCAAACATTTTAAAAGATGCATTCTAATCTTTCGTTTTTTTATTTCAGATTCAATTCTCCTGCACCACCGAACCACCAGCCCTCATCGCCTTCAATCCATCAAACAGTAAGCACTTATCGAGTATCTATCAGGCAGTCTGTATCATTTACCAAACATTTTAAAAGATGCATTCTAATCTTTCGTTTTTTTATTTCAGATTCAATTCTCCTGCACCACCGAACCACCAGCCCTCATCGCCTTCAATCCATCAAACAGTAAGCACTTATCGAGTATCTATCAGGCAGTCTGTATCATTTACCAAACATTTTAAAAGATGCATTCTAATCTTTCGTTTTTTTATTTCAGATTCAATTCTCCTGCACCACCGAACCACCAGCCCTCATCGCCTTCAATCCATCAAACAGTAAGCACTTATCGAGTATCTATCAGGCAGTCTGTATCATTTACCAAACATTTTAAAAGATGCATTCTAATCTTTCGTTTTTTTATTTCAGATTCAATTCTCCTGCACCACCGAACCACCTGTCCTCATCGCCTTCAATCCATCAAACAGTAAGCACTTATCGAGTATCTATCAGGCAGTCTGTATCATTTACCAAACATTTTAAAAGATGCATTCTAATCTTTCGTTTTTTTATTTCAGATTCAATTCTCCTGCACCACCGAACCACCAGCCCTCATCGCCTTAAATCCATCAAACAGTAAGCATTTATCGAGTATCTATCAGGCAGTCTGTACCATTTACCAAACATTTTAAAAGATGCATTCTAATCTTTCGTTTTTTTATTTCAGATTCAATTATCCACTTCTGAATCAATCGACTCTAATCAGACTGTAAGCACTCATGAAGGATCAGTCGACAATCAACTGCTTGGGTTTTGGAACACTAATTCTTATAAATTTGCACAAGTGGTTCTTTTTGTAACTGTTTAGTCTTGCATGCATGTTCTGACCAGTAGTCTCACTAACTCAATAACAATACTAACATTTTAATAACGTAGTTTGATCAGTTATAATAAAAACCACTTGTTGCAGTTTACTTAGGAACACTTAGTGAAACGGCTCAGAAGAAAACACTTGGTGAGTTACATTTTTATAATGTATTATGGTAGTCTGAATTATTACTAAATAAATGCTTTTATTCACAGGGTAAGCAATGATTGCTTCAGGATGCTTACACACGTGCCTGCATTGGACCTATCTTGCTGTCAGAAACAACATTAACTCAATGGTGTTCTTAGAGGAGATACGTGCTAATGTGTTAGCATTGGAAAGAGCAGAAATTACTTGTGTGTTCAATCAAGGGTTATGACTTGAATACTTGCAATGTATTCATCTATCTATCAAATAAATACATTGTTGTATTAGTTCAATTTGTTGTTTTAATTTCCATTAATTATTTACTTATAAAATAATTTAATTATATTACATAAATATTTAAAACTATTTTAATGTTATAGGTATGATAAAGGAATATCATCTGTCAGATCTGATAGATCAAGACAATGTGAAGTGAACAGCAACCGAATGGCTCCATTGTGAAAACTGCATGTACAGAAGTGCAAACAAATATAAGTATTAGAATATTTTTATACTTATAATTAAGAATTCATCAGTTTTATAGACGAATTTGACATAACTTCAGGCTTTCCTCTGACTTTTCCTCGAATGTCTTGGATTTTGCTCGAATGGCCTGCGGCCTGGTCTATACTTGTATACCCTGGTCTCTGCACTTGTATAGCCCCTGGTCTCTGCACTTGTATAGCCCCTGGTCTCTGCACTTGTATAGCCCCTGGTCTCTGCATTTGTATAGCCCCTGGTCTCTGTACTTGTATAGCCCCTTGTCTCTGTACTTGTATAGCCCCTTGTCTCTGTACTTGTATAGCCCCTTGTCTCTGTACTTGTATAGCCCCTTGTCTCTGTACTTGTATAGCCCCTTGTCTCTGTACTTGTATAGCCCCTTGTCTCTGTACTTGTATAGCCCCTTGTCTCTGTACTTGTATAGCCCCTTGTCTCTGTACTTGTATAGCCCCTTGTCTCTGTACTTGTATAGCCCCTTGTCTCTGTACTTGTATAGCCCCTTGTCTCTGTACTTGTATAGCCCCTTGTCTCTTAGGCCCCTGCATTTTCCCTCCTATGGCTTCTTGCCCCTTGATTTGTATTCATGTAAATTGTTGACTAATGTTTTGTTCAAATAGTTTTATATTTAGTTTATAGTATTTTAATTGCTGCACAATATTGTTTTATCACAATATTAATAAATCTTTCTTATAGGTTGTATCGAATTGCTAACTTGACTAGTACTGCTGATCGTGCTGTCCCAAAACACTCGTCAAGATTCTACTATGTGTTGCATTGAGAAGCCAATGTCAAGAACCTAAATGTTTGTAATACATTTATCTAAATATTGAATACAATTATTGTTAACCTTCTAAATTTGTGGTTTTATTCATACCATTAATGTTTTCTTTCATTGTGAGTCTTTAGGCGCTCGATCATTTGCTACAGATACAAACATATTAACTCAATTGCTCATGTAATTTTTTTTTTATTCACCACTCACTGAATTACATAAATATTTATGTCTTTGCATTCTATAGGTAACATGGGAGAAATTCATGTATCAAATCTGAGGAATTAAGACCAGAGTGAAGTGACCGGCAACCGATGAACCTCATTGTCATGTTTGGGTGTCTTAGACTTCTGGCCTCTGATGACTTCGATGTCTTTTGTAATTAGATACTTCAAGACAAAGTGAAGTGAACAACAACCGATTGGCTTTCAATATTTATATATATTGAGTATATATTTAAGAATTAGTTAATTTACAAATTTACAATTAGAATTAATTATTTAACATATTGACTCGTTTAATCATGTAATTTTTTTAATCATTATTTACTAAACCATAGATTTTTACTCAATATAAACATGTCAAAAGCTCACATTTTCCTTTCATTATTTAATGTCTAAGTCATGATTTGAATTTTTACATGTTTATATAATAGTAGTAATCATAATTAATAATAATAATGTTTATAATAGTAGCAATTGTAATTAATCTTTGTAATAAGTAAATATTATTAATTATAAATGCTGTTCTATTGTAGTTAGAGTAAGAGTATGTTATAATAATATAATTATATTTGTAATGTAACAATCTAACTTATATATAAATTTGTGTAATGCCATCAAATAAAATTATTGAACTTTAACTGTAAGTGTTTAATTTAATTTAATTTTTATCAATTTCAGTGATATGTAATTGAACTTGTGTATACTTGCTAATTTATTATCAACTATTAATATTCGAGTCAATTTAAATTAAGCAAATTTAAAGTTCAGTTTAGAAATCCACGAATTAAGTAAAAAGCCATGGATATATATGCATGAGTTTTTAGCATGAAACATTGAAGGAAAAAATTTGTTTTTCACACGTTTAATTTGAGTGAAAATCCATGACTTTAAACAGTTCGAAGTGGAAAATATTAATATTTTATAAGTTTAGTTTGAAATTAGCTACTAATATGTTGAAATTATTGTATTATACAATGCTAATAAAGTTATTGTAATTATAATATCTTTTAATTGATATTTCATGTTTTTAATTAGCTATATACTTTAGTTAATATGAGCACTCACTTTATTAGATTGTCCTTGCAATTTTACTTAGAATTATTTAATGGCTCAAAGACTAATTATTTATTTCAACAACTCTGTGACAAACAGATTAATCAATTAGTTTAATTTAATTAATAAGTATAACTAGTGTTAGTTAGTTTTACTTAACTAAGAAAAATATATGTATATATGTATTTTTTTAACTTTAATAAATATGAGCAATTTATTAATTTAATTACTTTATTATTTTATTACTTTATTATAAAGGCTAAGATTGTGTTTGCAATTTTGCTCATAATTAAATTAATTATTTGCACAAAGATTTATTTCAACTGCTCTATTGCAATTAGATAAATTAATCAGTGTATTTTAATTGATATGTATAACACGTATCAGTTTTACTTAACTTAGAAAAAATATTTCCTTAGATCTTACTATTTTTTTCTTTTCTTATATACCGTGTAACTTTAAGAAAAATGAGCACTTTAATTAATTTAGACTGCATAATGATTAGTTCATATTAATTAATACCTATAACTTATATTAATTATTTTTGCTTCTAAACTTTTAAAAAAATACGTGTTAAAGACTTAGAATTTTTTTTTCTCTGTTATCAATTTTTTTTTCATTTAATTCAACATATTTATTACCTTATTTAAAATCCCGGTTGCTAAGGGATTTTTTTAACCCCCTGGGGTTCTGCGGTTCCCTAACCATAGAACCCTGGTTTAAGGTAACCAGAACCCCGAACGTCAGGTAACCGGAATTCGGTAAACCCTGACGCACGGGATCGGGGTCGGATTAGCTACCCTACAATTTTACAATTAACTCGCTTACCTCGATTTTTTATTTTTTACCTTACCTGCGTCTCGAACCTGCTACCATATCCTTCCAATCTTCTATCCCATTCACTCCTCTTAGCCCGCTACTCCATGCTGATCACACCGAAACACCGCCGCAAACTGGCTTATGTAGACTCGATATAGATAAGCCATAAAATAATTCAACCGGCGACGATTTAACAAGTCAAAAGCACGAAAAAAAGCCGAGTTCGTCACCGGTTGTGTGGCGTAACGGTTAGCGTGATGGCTTTGTACCGCAAAGGTAACGAGTTCGATCCCAGGATCGGACGGGAAAAAAAGTTCGTCGTGTTGGCCGGTATACCATGCAAGCGTGCCGGACGTTACGTTGATGTAATTAAGAAAAGCTCCGTGTAGGTGAAGGGGTGAATGAAGAAAACCTTCCCTGCCTCGGGCACCCTCCCCAGGCATTGCGACCTGGCGGAGGGTGCCCTAGCGGATTTCTTCACTTTATTTACTTAACTAGACGGCGGGGGGTCGGGAGGCCCCCCCACGCGGGCGCGGAACCGGTCAATCAAAAACCAAGCCAGCCAGCCAGCCAGCCCCCGAATTCAATGCCACGCGCGCGCGCGCGCGCTTAGGGTACAGTATGTACGTACGTAAGGGTACAGTATGTACATTTTTTTTAAAAATGTACTAGTACGCGTACATTTTTAAAAATGTACGCGTACTGTATTAAAAATGTACGCGTACTGTACATTTTTAAAAATGTACGCGTACTGTATTAAAAATGTACGCGTACTGTACATTTTTAAAAATGTACGCGTACTGTACATTTTTATAGTACGCGTACATTTTTAATACAGTACGCGTACATTTTTAAAAATGTACAGTACGCGTACATTTTTAATACAGTACGCGTACATTTTTAAAAATGTACGCGTACTAGTACATTTTTAAAAAAAATGTACATACTGTACCCTTACGTACGTACATACTGTACCCTAAGCGCGCGCGCGCGCGCGTGGCATTGAATTCGGGGGCTGGCTGGCTGGCTGGCTTGGTTTTTGATTGACCGGTTCCGCGCCCGCGTGGGGGGGCCTCCCGACCCCCCGCCGTCTAGTTAAGTAAATAAAGTGAAGAAATCCGCTAGGGCACCCTCCGCCAGGTCGCAATGCCTGGGGAGGGTGCCCGAGGCAGGGAAGGTTTTCTTCATTCACCCCTTCACCTACACGGAGCTTTTCTTAATTACATCAACGTAACGTCCGGCACGCTTGCATGGTATACCGGCCAACACGACGAACTTTTTTTCCCGTCCGATCCTGGGATCGAACTCGTTACCTTTGCGGTACAAAGCCATCACGCTAACCGTTACGCCACACAACCGGTGACGAACTCGGCTTTTTTTCGTGCTTTTGACTTGTTAAATCGTCGCCGGTTGAATTATTTTATGGCTTATCTATATCGAGTCTACATAAGCCAGTTTGCGGCGGTGTTTCGGTGTGATCAGCATGGAGTAGCGGGCTAAGAGGAGTGAATGGGATAGAAGATTGGAAGGATATGGTAGCAGGTTCGAGACGCAGGTAAGGTAAAAAATAAAAAATCGAGGTAAGCGAGTTAATTGTAAAATTGTAGGGTAGCTAATCCGACCCCGATCCCGTGCGTCAGGGTTTACCGAATTCCGGTTACCTGACGTTCGGGGTTCTGGTTACCTTAAACCAGGGTTCTATGGTTAGGGAACCGCAGAACCCCAGGGGGTTAAAAAAATCCCTTAGCAACCGGGATTTTAAATAAGGTAATAAATATGTTGAATTAAATGAAAAAAAAATTGATAACAGAGAAAAAAAAATTCTAAGTCTTTAACACGTATTTTTTTAAAAGTTTAGAAGCAAAAATAATTAATATAAGTTATAGGTATTAATTAATATGAACTAATCATTATGCAGTCTAAATTAATTAAAGTGCTCATTTTTCTTAAAGTTACACGGTATATAAGAAAAGAAAAAAATAGTAAGATCTAAGGAAATATTTTTTCTAAGTTAAGTAAAACTGATACGTGTTATACATATCAATTAAAATACACTGATTAATTTATCTAATTGCAATAGAGCAGTTGAAATAAATCTTTGTGCAAATAATTAATTTAATTATGAGCAAAATTGCAAACACAATCTTAGCCTTTATAATAAAGTAATAAAATAATAAAGTAATTAAATTAATAAATTGCTCATATTTATTAAAGTTAAAAAAATACATATATACATATATTTTTCTTAGTTAAGTAAAACTAACTAACACTAGTTATACTTATTAATTAAATTAAACTAATTGATTAATCTGTTTGTCACAGAGTTGTTGAAATAAATAATTAGTCTTTGAGCCATTAAATAATTCTAAGTAAAATTGCAAGGACAATCTAATAAAGTGAGTGCTCATATTAACTAAAGTATATAGCTAATTAAAAACATGAAATATCAATTAAAAGATATTATAATTACAATAACTTTATTAGCATTGTATAATACAATAATTTCAACATATTAGTAGCTAATTTCAAACTAAACTTATAAAATATTAATATTTTCCACTTCGAACTGTTTAAAGTCATGGATTTTCACTCAAATTAAACGTGTGAAAAACAAATTTTTTCCTTCAATGTTTCATGCTAAAAACTCATGCATATATATCCATGGCTTTTTACTTAATTCGTGGATTTCTAAACTGAACTTTAAATTTGCTTAATTTAAATTGACTCGAATATTAATAGTTGATAATAAATTAGCAAGTATACACAAGTTCAATTACATATCACTGAAATTGATAAAAATTAAATTAAATTAAACACTTACAGTTAAAGTTCAATAATTTTATTTGATGGCATTACACAAATTTATATATAAGTTAGATTGTTACATTACAAATATAATTATATTATTATAACATACTCTTACTCTAACTACAATAGAACAGCATTTATAATTAATAATATTTACTTATTACAAAGATTAATTACAATTGCTACTATTATAAACATTATTATTATTAATTATGATTACTACTATTATATAAACATGTAAAAATTCAAATCATGACTTAGACATTAAATAATGAAAGGAAAATGTGAGCTTTTGACATGTTTATATTGAGTAAAAATCTATGGTTTAGTAAATAATGATTAAAAAAATTACATGATTAAACGAGTCAATATGTTAAATAATTAATTCTAATTGTAAATTTGTAAATTAACTAATTCTTAAATATATACTCAATATATATAAATATTGAAAGCCAATCGGTTGTTGTTCACTTCACTTTGTCTTGAAGTATCTAATTACAAAAGACATCGAAGTCATCAGAGGCCAGAAGTCTAAGACACCCAAACATGACAATGAGGTTCATCGGTTGCCGGTCACTTCACTCTGGTCTTAATTCCTCAGATTTGATACATGAATTTCTCCCATGTTACCTATAGAATGCAAAGACATAAATATTTATGTAATTCAGTGAGTGGTGAATAAAAAAAAAATTACATGAGCAATTGAGTTAATATGTTTGTATCTGTAGCAAATGATCGAGCGCCTAAAGACTCACAATGAAAGAAAACATTAATGGTATGAATAAAACCACAAATTTAGAAGGTTAACAATAATTGTATTCAATATTTAGATAAATGTATTACAAACATTTAGGTTCTTGACATTGGCTTCTCAATGCAACACATAGTAGAATCTTGACGAGTGTTTTGGGACAGCACGATCAGCAGTACTAGTCAAGTTAGCAATTCGATACAACCTATAAGAAAGATTTATTAATATTGTGATAAAACAATATTGTGCAGCAATTAAAATACTATAAACTAAATATAAAACTATTTGAACAAAACATTAGTCAACAATTTACATGAATACAAATCAAGGGGCAAGAAGCCATAGGAGGGAAAATGCAGGGGCCTAAGAGACAAGGGCTATATACAGAGAGACAGGGCTATACAAGTACAGAGACAAGGGGCTATACAAGTACAGAGACAAGGGGCTATACAAGTACAGAGACAAGGCACGGGGCTATCAAAAGTACAAG
>NW_020539727.1:24128469-24158136 GCF_003426905.1 Ctenocephalides felis
AATAAAATAGTCAAATAGTTTAAATTAAATAAATAGTCAAATAGTTTAAATTAAATAAATAGTCAAATAGTTTAAATTAAATAAATAGTCAAATTGTTTAAATTAAATAAATAGTCAAATTGTTTAAATTAAATAAATAGTCAAATTGTTTAAATTAAATAAATAGTCAAATAGTTTAAAATAAATAAATAGTCAAATTGTTTAAATTAAATAAATAGTCAAATAGTTTAAATTAAATAAATAGTCAAATAGTTTAAAATAAATAAAATAGTCAAATTGTTTAAAATAAATAAAATAGTCAAATTGTTTAAAATAAATAAAATAGTCAAATTGTTTAAAATAAATAAAATAGTCAAATTGTTTAAATAAATAAAATAGTCAAATTGTTTAAAATAAAAAAATAGTCAAATAGTTTAAATAAATAAAATAGTCAAATTGTTTAAAATAAATAAAATAGTCAAATTGTTTAAAATAAATAAAATAGTCAAATTGTACAATAATAAATAGTCAAATCAGTTTTTAAAATAAATAAAATAGTCAAATGTTTAAAATAAATAAAATAGTCAAATTGTACAAAATAAATAAAATAGTCAAATAGTTTAAAATAAATAAAATAGTCAAATTGTTTAAAATAAATAAAATAGTCAAATATTAAAATAAATAAAATAGTCAAATTGTTTAAAATAAATAAATAGTCAAATTGTTTAAAATAAATAAATAGTCAAATTGTTTAAAATAAATAAATAGTCAAATTGTTTAAAATCAATAAATAGTCAAATTGTTTAAAATGAATAAATAGTCAAATTGTTTAAAATAAATAAATAGTCAAATTGTTTAAAATAAATAAATAGTCAAATTGTTTAAAATAAATAAAATAGTCAAATATTTTAAAATAAATAAAATAGTCAATTGTTTTAAAATAAATAAAATAGTCAAATTGTTTAAAATAAATAAAATAGTCAAATTGTTTAAAATAAATAAGATAGTCAAATTGTTTAAATAAATAAAATAGTCAAATTGTAATAAATAAATAAAATTGTCGATTTGTTTAAAATAAATAAAATAGTCAAATAGTTTAAAATAAATAAAATAGTCAAATTGTTTAAAATAAATAAAATAGTCAAATTTTTAAAATAAATAAAATAGTCAAATTGTTTAAAATAAATAAAATAGTCAAATTGTTTAAAATAAATAAAATAGTCAAATTGTTTAAAATAAATAAAATAGTCAAATTGTTTAAATAAATAAAATAGTCAAATTGTTTAAAATAAATAAAATAGTCAAATTGTTTAAAATAAATAAAATAGTCAAATTGTTTAAAATAAATAAAATAGTCAAATTGTTTAAAATAAATAAAATAGTCAAATTGTTTAAAATAAATAAAATAGTCAAATTGTTTAAAAAAATTGAAAATAGTCAAATTATTTAAAAAGTGTCGAAAAATTCTAAAATAAAATCTCTCAATTTATACTGCATTAAAACATTTTAAAATTAATTGACAGTAAGATTGATAGTTGCAACATTTCTTCGAATTACATGTTGGGGTTTTATTTGGGGCCTCACGTGTTAAAAAAGTCTGCGAGGAAGTATATGTGTAATTCCTACTCGAAGAACTTTGCTCGTTAAGAAATAGAATTATGGCTAGCAAAATAAAACATCGAACCAGATGTTAACAAATCACAACATCTTAAAGAAACCCACACAAGGCCCTTATACTTGAATGACAAATCTAATATGCAATAGATAGTGAACTAAATTGGAAAATGCACATATATGAAAAAGGAATAAATGGATTTAAAACTGAGGTCCTGAAACTGTCTCATAGGAAGATTGTGCAAACTTTCATTACAAAATAAGCTTCTCGAAGATAATTCCAATGGGATGCAGCTATGGGGCTACACCAGCACGAGCAATATTCTCATAATTTAGGGAGCCCAAAACAAACTACTGGGTGTGATTTGCAACACTCGATGGTTTATATAATCCATCAAGGACCTAAAAATTTCCAATAGAAGTCATTAAGCAGACGGTTGATTCTTCGAGAGGAATTTGAATGTATATGTCAATCCCAGTCAGTCGAAAAACTAAAGAGCCCGAAGAGAAAATGGCTCAGTGATCAAAAGCTTAATTTTTTAAAGAAATTTGATGCATATGTCAATCCCAGTCAGTCGAAAAAACTAAAGGGCCGAAGAGAAAATGGCTCAGTGATCAGAAGCTTAAATTTTCAATACAAATTGGATGCATATGTCAATTAGTCGAAAAACAAAAAGGCCTGAAGAGAAAATAACCTAGTGAATTATCATCCACAACATAATTCATCAAGTTATTTATAATTACAATTTACTCATTTATTTCATTCCATTTCTTATCCTAAGGTTCCTGAACATTTTGGCATACTTTGGAAAAAATTATGTATGTGTGTGTGTATGTATCAAAAATGTTAATGTTTGAAAAAAAATAATTTTTGGTACGGGAAGTTCCAGCAATTTGTCTTAAGGCACGATGCTCTGCGCCCCACTAGTTTTATTTTGATTTTCAGCATCTTCACTTGTAACTTATAGGTTATGTTGTAAGAATTTAAACTATAAGTATATAGGTAACCGATAAGTATATGTATAACCTATAAGTATAAAAAAGATCTAAATTTGAAATCGATGCATTAAAATTAAATTGCAACTAAATCACAATAAAAAATCAGCACGAGCCTGTAAAACCGCGTGGTAATAAAATCATCAAAAATTTTGAGAAATCGACAATGGAACCTTTCAAAATGGCAAGAATATAATACAAATGTACACTGAATATCTATTACCCTACACACTACACAATATAATAATATGATCTATTACCATACCTTTCAATTATAACTCGATCCACCGCTAATGACTCCCAAGGGGGCTCCAGTTATCTTGCATCAAGATTGCACAAACCGTGTGTCACATTAAAAGCGACCAAACGCGAAATATTTCTTGCACAACTAACTAGCTACATTATTTCTAAAGTACTCACTTCTTGAACAGGTTTTCTTTTTTATGGCCATGTGTTTCCAATGGAGTCCCGAAAGAAAAAGAACTCAGACGCCTTCAACACACGGCTCTAAACACCGGATTAATAAAGTGCTGAAACGAAAAAATCACGGTACCAACATTCAAACAATCAGAAATTCTTCTGAGCAGGCATACCAACAGCAGAGCATTCATATATGTCAAAACATTTGTCGCAACTGTCGAAACTTAACCTCAATTTCTTATTTTGATGTTTAGTAATAATTTTTCATTTAGTCAGAAATTTGTTGCAATATTGGATTTTTGTTATGTTATGGTAGATTTTTTCGAAACTTTGGTCATGTCAAGATCAGAACAACCGTCGCCACAACACTTATTCAATGTTATTCAATCTTTGTTTTGTGGTTTAATATGAATTGAAGAACACTGGTAAACGTGAACTATTTTGTATGCACAAATTTGCTTGATCACAAAAATGTATAATTATGTAAGCCAAATACTGCTACATTTAAAATCTTTCATATTTATTATATCAAGACTATGTGTATGATACAATACCAAGGTTTCTTATATCTGTTCCATACTAGTGTGCAATATAATTGTTGAAAACTTCAAATATTGTTGACTACAATTTATTGAATTTTAGAACACAATCTTTATTATCAGAATAAGTGCCTTATTCAAATCCAGGACTGTTCCAGTTTTTAACAGTAGTTTAAACTGTAGTATGCAACATTGAATAACTGAAAACTTTTAGATCACATAATTAGAACCTATCACTATAAAATGTAATAATAAATAAATTATATTTACAATTAAAAACCTATTACCATAATGTAATAATAAATAAAAAATACATCGACAATTCAAAACATATTACCCTAATGTAACAATGAATATCATATTTACAATTTAAAACCTATTACCGTAAAGTAACAATAAATAAATCATATTGATAATTCAAAACCTATTACCATAATGTAACAATAAATATCATATTTATAATTTAAAACCTATTACCGTAAAGTAACAATAAATAAATCATATTGACAATTCAAAACCGATTGCCATAATATGAAAAGAAATATGTATGATCATAATTTAAAACTTATCTCCACAATATAGCTGTTAATAAATGTTATTCACATTAGAAATTTGAAAGATAGAATTGAAATGATAATATAAACAAATGAAACCAAATACTACCATAAATTGTGAGAGAAGAAGTTTATTACATCATTAGATACACAGAATGCATGTATGTATGTATTATGATGTGCTGTGAATTATTAGAAGCTCTTTTATTTTTGCCATTCTGATCTAATATTGTGAATGTATGTATGTATTATGATGTGCGGTGTATTATTAAAAGCTCTTTTATTTTTACCATTCTGATCTATTATTGTTAATGCAAGTGTGTATTATGATATGCTGTGTACTACTAGAAGCTCTTTTATTTTAGCGATTTTAGCTATCCATGCTTCATGATTGTTTATACTCATAATCTTCCTTATTCGTTTTAATGCTTTGCGAGTAATTATATACAGACTACAGTATTTCTTTAAAATAATTTTACTTATATATCTCTTAAACAAGTTCTTGTTAATTAATATTCATATTAGCATTACAAATTCAAAAGTTAGAGCTTGTGTCACAAAAATAAAATATGTGAAAATCAGCTAATATTAAATGAGAATCAATAATCAAATATATTACAAACGCGTGAGTCTGTTAGCAAAAAACGAAGTTGTAAATGAACTTGGAAGCATCTATTTAATAACTAAAGAGCATTAGTGAGAGTAAGAATTAAAATTAAAATAATGAAGCCGATAATGAGACTTGATGTTTATGCATATGCCAGTATTTCAAAATGATATTAAATATTTATGATATAAAATTTTTACCAGTTAGAATTCACAACATGCCTTTCCGATTTTTTTGGATGCCCTTGAAATTTTGCCTTTTTTCTTTTTATAATTTTGTTCCCATCTATAATTTTGTATCCAGACTTATCTATTACATATCGAGTAATATCTCTCCGCTCAATTTTATTTTTCCATGATTGAAAATCTACATAAGAATACCAAATAAAAGAAAAGTGCATTGACATAGTTTATAATCGAAAATGAACAAACGATTAAAAGAAGAAAATGTCATGCTCGATATGGATGGTGTGATCAACCTCAATATGTTGTTGTAAGCCATTGTATCTGCAAAACACCCTTTGACAATTGTCAAGGGGGCACAAGATTCTAGATTTCCTTGAACTGTTTGTTTTTCATACAAACAGGTTTTACTATTCGTAATATCCGTAGATTATGTAAACATAATGAAACCTTAAAATAGTGAATAAGCAAAGCTATATACCGTAAACAATGAATGAAATTAAAAGAATAACCTAACCTAAGTGCAAATCAGTAAAAAGTGAATAAAAGTAAGCTTATAACTAAAGTGATATACCCTAAAATGAGGAAGTTAAGTCATACCCTAAGATTCGAAAACATGTAATGAAATAAAACACGAATAAAGAATAAAAAATGCGAGATGAACGAGCTACACAATAAGCACATTCGTAACAGCGAATCCAACATAAAAAAGTTGAAACCACAGTGCAAAAGATTTGACAATTCTGTAATGTGTTATAGCAAACTTCAGACAGCTTTCTCAGCACAATATTATCCGGTGTTTAGAAACTCTTCTCGATGTGGACCATCATCATTTTTAAGCACCATCATCAGTGATAGCATTCTTCGACAGTAGGTAGTAATCATTGCAACGAATGAAAATAAAAACAACACATTTATTAGTTAAACAGTTTCATTTATTTTATTTTTTTTTTAAGTAAAATACATTTTAGTAAATTAACAAGTCTTTATCTATAATTTTTTTTTAATTAATTAATAACTAAGGATATTTCATTGACACCAACTATTACACAATTTATTAGTTAAATATTCTTTAAGTAAAAAATAAAATATTAAATTGATTCGAAAAATCTTATTTAATGAATGATTACAATCAAACTACAATCAAATAAACAATTTATAAAGTTAATTCGAAAGCTATTAATTAAATTGGAATCATTAATCATTAAGTTCAATTATTTATTCAGAACAAACTTTACTAACTTCAAAAAAAAAGTTATTTTTAAACAATATATTACTTTAATATTTTTTAAGTAAAATAAATATTATTAAGTTAATTCAAAAAGTCTTCATTTGATTGTAATAATTCATTAATTAAATGAAACTATCTATTCCAAACAAAGTTTATTCACTTTAAAAGTCAAATATTTTATACAATAACTTTATTTTATACAATATTATCAAGTTAATTCGAAAAGTCTTCATTAATTAATGATTACAATCAAATTTAATTAAAAGCTAAAAAACGGAAATTTTCTAAATTGTAGAAATTCATTGAAAACGATATGAAAATTGCAACATTTTAATTGAAATCAAAAATTATTTCAATTATTTCAGGTAGATAATAGACATTCGAGTAAATGTCTATTTTTATGGCTATAATTTGTAATCAAACTTGTAATTAGGTATTTGCTGAAAAAATAATTGACAAATTGTCAAATATGATATAATAAATTGTTCAATTATGAAATTTTCATTATGAAGTCATTTCAATTCACGGAATTTTTCATTAAGTTTCAAAGACCTGTGTAATAAATTGCGACATTCCTATTTTGTCGCATATGTTTTGTTTAGGTCGGAATATAAAAATTAATTTGTTAAAATATTCTCAAAATTAAATAACCTGCGCGTTTTTTATACCAAAAATAGCATCGACTTTGAAATAACTGAAAATAGTAGTCATTTTATAAAGTAAATTTCATAAAGGTGAATAAAAACTAGAAGTTTTATAAACTTGGGATAATGATGCTTCTTGAAAATAAAAATGCCCACTGAATTGCCAACGATAACTTGCTAACAAAAATGCCCACTTAATTACTTACACCAATTTTCTGGGTAATCAGAAAATTAATGAAGTAATGACAATAAAAGATCTAGAAGTAGTCCTAGGGTTATGGATAACAAACTCTGTCTATATTCTTCCCTAATCAGGCCTACTCTGGACTTTTGCTCAATCGTCTGGTCTCCGAACACTGAACAATTGATTAATGGACTGAATAAGGTGCAGTATAAGTTTGAGAAACATGTCGAACTTTGCCTACTATGACAAAACTATAGAAGAATGCAACGCTGATGACATCATAAAGGAAAGGAGAAATAACACTTTCACCGCGCGTAGAAAAAAATCACGGACTTGCTTTTCTTTTACAAGATAGTAAACGGCTTTATTAAGTCACCAGAACTTTTAGAAAAGATAGTATTTGTCACCCCAAGGCCAGGACTTCGATCCAACAGACTGTACAGCAAAATCCTCAAAAAAGTACGTGCATAATAGCCCTCTAAATACACTTGCCAAAGAAGTCTAAAAATTATCTAAAATAAATTTGTAGCAAAGAAAGAAAATTAACTTAATTTAACAAAACTCTAAAACCCCTCAAAAAGGTAACAAGAAATTCAAAAAAGGCCAGTCAAATGTAAATGGCGACGGACGGATTTCTGAGATGCAAATACGTGGTCTGTTCAAAAAGTACCCGGAATTACTAATAATTAAATTTCGCGGGTCTGGAGTGTCTGATTGTCAAAATTTTTTTTTTATTGTGTTGGTATACATGCCCCTAAAGTATGATGAAATTTTCAGCTATATTCACTGTTTACTTTGTCTGTGGTAGTCGCTAAGGTTCGACGTGTTTTTCTGAGCTCGGCGATTTTTACAATGGAAGAATTGAAAAGTCAAAGAATTTGTATTAAATTTTGCGTAAAAAATGAAATAAAGTGTTGCAAAGTGCAAAAATTCACCAGATATGGCTCCGTGTGACTTTTTCCTATTCCCAAAGTTGAAGAGACCCATGAAAGGACGGCGGTTTTCCTCGATTGAAGAAATAAAGGCCGAATCGCTGAGAGTGCTCAAGGACATATCAAAAAGTGAATATCAAGGGTGCTTCGAAAATTGGAAAAAACGCTGGCATAAGTGTATTATATCTGGGGAGGACTACTTTGAAGGGAACCACATTAATGTAGACGAATAAATAAATATTTTTTTGAAAAAACGAAAATTCCGGGTACTTTTTGAACAGACCACGTATGTGTTCAACTTCTGGAAAATTAATTGTCGCAAGATCGAGCTTAGATCATCACTATTAAAGATGACGAAAATAATAAGAGAAAAAATTAAACAAATAAAAACTCATTGGAAATGCAAAGAAAAAATATTACAAGAAACTGTAACAAAAAGGTTTGCATAATGAGAATAAAGACTACAACAGTTATGTGAAAATACAGCTAACACTAGAAAACAAATCAAGTATCTTCAGAAACAGGTGTATTTATTTGGGAAAATTTTGGATGCCCGTCAAAGTGCAGTTAAGCTAAACCAGAAAGTTTTTGAACTCAACAATAGGGTTGCAAACTTAGAAGAAAATGTTTATAACATAATAATGTTTGTGTTAAAAACATTCGAAGTGAACACATCGATTGCATGAATTATAATGAAACTGGAAATCGAACTTTATTAATAGAAGTAACAAAATAAATTCCAAACATGATTAAAGTGAACGGAAAAAACACAATAATTAGAGGACAACCAAGAAAAAGATTGTATTAACGGTAAAATTAAATTTATTGCTCTGTTAATGCTTACATAACAGTATTCCATTTATACAGTAATATAAGTATATTATTCCTTCGAACAGGCAGTCGAAATAGATGGATTGTAAAAAAACTTCTTTCTTTTATACCATGATGGAATACCCCTTCCTAGGTAGATATCCTCACCAGGTCCGTACTGATATAATTTTGTATTCCAACAGCGAGAAAAACTACATGAAAAAATAATGTACGACGAATTCAAAAATAGGAGAGAGATTAAAAGAATTAGTGAAAAATAAACCAATGGTGAATAATAATGAAGAAAACAAAATAGATAAAATTGTTGTTACTCAAAAGGAAAAAAATGAACAAATTAGAAAAAACGAAGAAAAAAAAAAAAAAATTATAAAAAACAAAATTCATCACGTACGAATGTAATTGATTGGTGGCAAAATAAAGTAAAAAGCAAATTAAAATACATTGCAAAAAAATTCTCCTGACAAAATACAATAGAATTCAATAATACAATAATTTTTTTTGAAAAAGTATTAAAGGAGACAATTATAAATCACAATAATAATGGTGAAATGTGGGAAATAAAGAAACAAAAGTCACAATTAGAAAATTATATGATATTCGTAACAAAGGAATTAAAATAAGATCAAGTACCCAAACAATTACAGAAGAAGAGCGTATTACTGCATATCAAATTGCAAAGGAAAAATCAACGGAGAAAACAAATTCATTAAATTGTTATTTAATAACAAAAATATTTGTTTAAAAAATTCTAAAGAAAAAATTGTGAGAATGGAAAGATCATACAAAAAATTCTATAAAGAAAAACCGAAATATTATAAGGAAATGGATCGAGGCTTTTTTGCACATTGCAGAAATAAAAATTGAACTTAAAATGAAAATTGGAATTAAATTGATAAAAAAAATTAAGTTGGTGTAAAAAATAATATATATGTAAATTTAATGAAGTTACTAGCAATTTCTCAAAGATCGAACTAAAAAAAAGTTACACGTTAAATGTTTGAAAAAGTTGAAAGTTAAAGTCGTAAACAAAGGTAAGGTTAAATTAATATTCTTTTCAAAAAAAGTTGACTAAAATTATTAATAAATTAAAATCCGAGTAAAAACATACTAAATTCAAATTTAGACAAGGCAACAAAGTTAAACAAAATGAACTTGAAGGTAAAAAAATTAATTAGATCATTGAAGATGTAAATTATAAAATTAATGAAGTAAATTTGAAAGATCAACGACAAAAAATTTAAAATTAATAATAATAAATAAACTGACAACTGAAAAAAAATTGAAATTTTAAATATATACTTAAATACAATAAAAACAAACATTCTTTCTAATGAACAACTAAGAACAAAAATTTCGGATACCCTTTCTAGTTAAAATATTTAGCGAACCGGAAAAAATAAATAAAAAATTTAATGAAGGGTTAATAATAATTTCAAAAAAAAAGGATATAAAATATACAGACGATTATAGACCAATTACGCTTTTAAACTGTGATATGAAATTATTTTCAAAAATTATTTCAAATAGAATAAAAATGGCTGTTCAAAATATTAACTAGGGCCAATCATGCTATATGGATAAAAGGAATATTGTTAATAATTTAGTAACTATTAGAAACTTAGTGGCATACTATAATATAAAAATATAGATAAAATAAAAATATAGATAAAATAAAAATACTATAACATAAAACAATGAAAAAGCATTCTTGATAAAGATGGATTTTAAGAAAGCCTTTGACATGATGTCATGATTATTTGCTGCATGTACTAAAAAATATCAATTCCTGATAAAATAACCGAAGTAATAATGAATCTTAATAAAAACGCAACCTCACGATTACAAATAAATTTTGGGAATCTGATTATATTAAAATTGACAGAGGTGTTCTTTATCAATGATTTTATTTGCTATTGGTTTAGTAGATCCTTTACTTGAAGAATTGGAAAACAAATTAGGTCAAAAAATAATAACTAAAAATGTTAAGATACTTGCTTATGCTGATGATGTTGCTTTAATAGTTAAAGTAAACAGTGAAGAAAGAAAATCCTTACAAATCATTAAATCTTATTGCAAAAGTTCTTATTTTTGCAAAACTTATTGCCAATGGGTAAGGGATTCAGAAAGCAACGTACCAGAAACATCAAAAATTAAATATTTGGGAATGAATGTATCAAAAAATTTAGAGGAAATGATTAATGAGAACTGGAATAAATTTATAAATAATATAAGAGTGACATTAAAAACAGTTTTATCAAGACGACTAAATGTAATTCAAAAAATCTGGCATATAAATCAATTTGCCTTAGCAAAATTATGGTATTTAGCGCAAGTATTACCAATAAAGTATTTTCACAAAAAATTGAAACTAATAGGTTATTATATTTGGAATGGTTATAGAATAAGAATTAATAGAAACCAATTAAAATTAAAAGAAAACCAAGGAGGTCTAAATTTAATATCAACTGAACTGAAAAATGTAAAGCCTTACTCTGGAAAAATATGATAAAACAGATCATAACAAAGGTAATCAACACAGGATTTTTAGAACTTTGAACCAATAATAAAAAAATTTCGAAATCCATAAAAAAAGAATGGGAAATATAAATAAAAAATATCATTGGAATCTAGAAAATACTACAACTAAAGAAATTTATATAAAACTAATCAATGATTTAAACCCAAGAATAATGGAGAAAAACCCGAATTTGAACTGGAATAATATTAGGTTGTCAAATATCTCCCTTCCGCCTTTTTATATTATAAACCAAGAGCAAAAAAGCGGAAGGGAGATATTTGACAACCTAATATTTGGAAGAATATAAAAAATAAAAATATTCCTTCTGACTGAATAATCACAAACTATATAAAGTCAATGAATGTCAACTCATTAGAATGAAGCTGTTTAAAATAAAAATGACCGATACTGCTAATTGAACAAATTGTAATAAAGAAAGAAAATGCAATACATTTCTTAACAGAGTGCGGTGAAAATAAAATATAAAATTGTATGAAGCATAGACTGAAATTATTAAAAATAAATCTAAATGAGGAAAATCATAAATTAATAAAATTCGACATTATGAAGAGATCAGAAGAAGAAAACAATATCATAATATGGCTATTATCTGGTATTTTAAAAAAATATATAATGGAATTGTAGAATTAACATTAATCGAAAGGAATTTAAGAGAGAAGCGGAAAGACTATATAATAAGAAATAAAAATAATTCATTTAACTACAAAATTTTGTAAATTATAATGTAGATATTTAAGAAATAAACTATAAATTTTGCAAAAATTATGAAAACTGAGATTCTAATTGAAATCAATTAGAAATCAAATTAAAATGAATAAATTGCAAATGGCGGACCGAATTTCAGACCAAGAACTAGAGTCATTAAAATTAATTAAAAACCATAATGAAATTTATAAAAATTTCATGATTTTTTAAACTAATAAATACAAATGAACATTGCAGAATGATTGAAATTAATTAAAGAAACTAAAAAATTATAAGAATTGCAATAACCTATCATTGAAAGTAATAAACAAAAAATGCAAGATTCCAATTGAAACTAATTATTAATCTGAATAAAAAATATGAATGTTGCATTATTAGAATTATTTAAAAATCATAACAATGGTAAGATGTTAATTGAATTGATAATTCAAAGTCAAATTATATGGAATTTGACAATTCACAATTGTAGAAATCAAATAAAAACCAAATTAAAATCTATGAAAACCGCAAAATCATTAAAATTAATTAATCGAAAATTATAAAAATTGCAAAATCCTAATTGAAATCAAGTAAAAACCATACAAGAAATTATGAAAATTGCAAGATAATCAAAATCTAAATAAAAACCATGTAACAATTCTAATTAATGAAGCGAAATTAACAGAATTTTTTTTAGAGTCATGAAACCATATTTTAATTATTTTAAATTTATTTAAAAACTTGTAATTGCAGGACCATGGAAACTAAATAAAAATAAATAAAAATTGCAAAATTATAATCAAAATTTATCAAAAATCGAATTTATTCAAACTATAATGAGATAGTGACAATTGCAAAACCATAAATAAACTTTAAAACCATATAAAAAATGCAAGATGCTATTTAAAACTAATGAAAATAGTAATATCTTTGAACTTAATTACATGAAAATTTCAGAAAAATTGAAATTAGTTAAAACCAAATAAAAAGATTCCGATTGAAATTATTTATAAACCTTAATGAAGATTGTGAAAGTTGCAAGGCCATTGAAATTATTTAAAAATAACGAAAATAAGACCTTAATTAAAATTAATGAAATGTCATGATAGATGGAATTTGAAAAACATAACTAAAATCAACTAAAATCCATATTAAAACTTATACAAACTGCAATATCATTAAAATGAATTATTAGGAATTAGGAAAATGCAAGATTCTAATTTCAAGAAAATACCATAATATGGCTCTTATCTGGTATTTTAAAAATTTATATAATGGAATTGAAGAATTAACATTAATCGAAAGGAATTTAAGAGAGAAGGGGAAGACTATATAATAAAAAAAAAATAAAAATAATTCATTTATGTACAATTATAATGTTGATATTTAAGAAATACGGAAAGAAACAGCAAACCAATGGAATTGGAATTCTTACACCAAGCATAAATAAATTCAATATCATTACAAGAATCTCAAAAATTGGATTTAACAAAAGATTTACATTGGAAAATTAAATTTTCATTGGAAGATAAATTAGCTTGAGATCACCGTAAGAAATATCCAGCGCTATCTAAAATTTCACAATATGATTGTTATGTAAATGAGATAATCTCAGAAGTCTAATTACTAGAAGTCTAAATACCTATTAAGGCATCGTGCCTTAAGGCAAATTGCTGGAACTTCCCGTACCGTAACGAAATGTTCGAGGAATATTGAATGTTTTCAAACAAATTATAAATATTGTAACATTGTCTAATATTTATAAGTATTATATAAACTGAATTGCAAAGTTGAAATTATTTGTTTAAAGTATATTAGAACTATAGTCAGAATTAAAAATAAAATGTGAATTATTTTCGATATACAAAAAATTAAAAAAAAAAAAAATTGGAACAAAATTTTTTTTCCAAAATCAATTATTTTGTTAAGACAAGCTGAAAGTTCTTTGAATCATTTAAATCGGACGCTTAGTTCTCTCAAAAACTGCCATTTTTTACATATTTAGACCCGTATCTTCGAAATGGCTGGGACTGCCTTTACCAAAAACTAATGAACACTTCTCCCAATCATTACTAATTGAATGTTTTTTAGATCATTCAAATCGGATACTCCGTTCGCTCAAAAATTCGATTTCTATTTTCTGCACTCTTTGCTCCGTATCTCCGAAACGGCTGGACCTGCCTTTGCCAAAAACTAATCAGCACCTTCTCCCTATCAATAGGAATCGAATGTTTTTTGAACCATTCAAATCGGTTGAGCCGTGCGCCCTAAAACGTGACTGGAAATTTGTATCCATACACACACACACATCCATTTAGTTTCTGAGGTATGCCAAAACGTTCAGAAACCTTCAAAACGTCGAGAAATGTAAAAAATTTCAATTTCGATTTTCGGTCCCATTACAATAACTTAAAAAAGTTAAAAAGGATGCATATAGAACTTGGTATAATCGCAAAAAGGAAGAACGCTAAAGCTAAAAAACAAAAAAAATTAAATCAGAATTAAAGTTGAAAATAGAGGAGTTATTCCAACGTAAAATTATCCAAGAAGATTTCTGATTCAAATTGATTTCTGAATTAATTACAAATATTGGTTAACTACAAAGAAAAATAAGAAAAAGGTCCGCTTAAAAATTCAATTAAATGAGTCACGATATCTGATCATACGGCAAGAACAAAGAAAGATTTGCAACAAAAGTTAATTAAAGTGATAAATAATAATTATTCTGTTGTGTTCAAAAAATTGAGAGAGAACGGAAGCCTGCTAAACCCAAATACTTTACATAATCAGATGTACCTTATAATTTTACCAGCTAGTAATCAAGTTACTGTCCAATAAGAAACTAGTTGGTTTGGTATTTAGCCTTGAGGCAAATTACATGAACTTCCCGATATGTGTAAATAATCGACTTGATCAAAAAAATGTGTAAATAATATACTTCATCAATCCTACTTTAAAAAAAACGATAATAATTTTAGCAAAGTTTGACGAATTTTTAAAATTAAACTACTTGTTGTAAGGGCCGTAATATTACAGTAAGTTCTATAAGACCATGATGTATATCGCCAAAAAAAGT
The DNA here is from genome assembly GCF_003426905.1 of Ctenocephalides felis. Lineage (NCBI taxonomy): Eukaryota > Metazoa > Arthropoda > Insecta > Siphonaptera > Pulicidae > Ctenocephalides > Ctenocephalides felis. The sequence continues at coordinate 24,143,482 of NW_020539727.1, forward strand.
TCCATGAAAAACGGCTTAAATTTTTTTTTAACAGTTAATTACAAGAAAACGGCTCGGTAGATTTTCACCTAAAATTAATCAGTACCATTCCCATCTAAATATCTTTCGAACAGTTTTTGATTTTTCAAAATCGGTTCGGTAGGATGAGCTTAAATGTGGACGAAAATTTAACACTTTTTTTCAACATTTAATTACAAGAAAACGGCTCGGTAGATTTTCACCTAAAGTTAATCAGCATCATTCCCAAATGATATCTTTCGAACAGTTTTTGATTTTTCAAAATCGGTTCGGTAGGATGAGCTTAAATGTGGACGAAAATTTAACACTTTTTTTCAACATTTAATTACAAGAAAACGGCTCGGTAGATTTTCACCTAAAATTAATCAGCATCATGCCCAAATGATATCTTTCGAACAGTTTTTGATTTTTTAAAATCGGTTCGGTAGGATGAGCTTAAATGTGGACGAAAATTTAACACTTTTTTTCAACAGTTAATTACAAGAAAACGGCTCGGTAGATTTTCACCTAAAATTAATCAGCATCATTCCCAAATGATATCTTTCGAACAGTTTTTGATTTTTCAAAATCGGTTCGGTAGGATGAGCTTAAATGTGGACGAAAATTTAACACTTTTTTTCAACATTTAATTACAAGAAAACGGCTCGGTAGATTTTCACCTAAAATTAATCAGCATCATGCCCAAATGATATCTTTCGAACAGTTTTTGATTTTTTAAAATCGGTTCGGTAGGATGAGCTTAAATGTGGACGAAAAGTTCAACACTTTTTTTCAAATTACAAAGAAACGGCTTGGCAGATCGTTGCACAAAACTGACAAACGATAGTCCTCACCGAAATACATCAAATGGCTTTTAAATTTTTAAAATCGGTTCAGGCGTTTTTGAGAAAACGTCGATCAAAAGTCTAATTTTGACAAATGCCAAAAAGACCATACTGATTTTTGCAAACTTTGACGAATTTTTAAAGCTGAACCAGTTGTAGGGCCGTAATATTTTAGTATGACCTAGAAAACTATGGTATCTATCGTCAAAAAAATAATCATAAAAATCGTCGAAATTTTTTTTTTTAAAAACTTTATTACAAGAAAACGGCCCGGCTGATCTTTACCAAAAACTAATCAGCACGATTCCCAACCAATATCTATCGAACGGTTTTTGAATTTTCAGAATCGATTCAGAATTGCGGGCTAAAACGTGGACGAAAAATTTTTCACTTTTCTGCAATTTACAAAGAAACGGCCCGGCCGATCGCCGCACAAAACTCAGAAACGATAGTCCTCATCGAGATACATCAAATGGCTTTTAAATTTTTGAAATCGGTCCAACCGTTTTGGAGAAAACGTCGATTTACGGCAAAAAATCTGTTCACACACACACACACACACATACACACACACACACACACACACACACACACACACACATACTTTTTCCAAATTTGGTCTCATTCGATTCAGAATGGCTCGAAACGTCGAGAAAACATAAAATTAGCGATTCGGATTTTTTGATGAAAACATAAACTTCTCCTTCGGGAAGTTAAAAAAGTTCAAGAAGTGATTCACAAATATAAATTCGAACAGTGACATAATCGATTAAAGTAAAATTAATCCAGTAAGAGAGCTATCGTAAAAAAAACTTCAAAGAGTTTATATATTAGGTTGTCAAATATCTCCCTTCCGCTTTTTTGCTCTTGGTTGTATACAAAAAGGCGGAAGGGAGATATTCGACAACCTTATACTATAACAAATATGAAAATATCCCCATTACTATTCAATAAGTAAATATAGTATTTATTCTAACGTTTGAGGCCGCAGCTTGGAGAAAATTTGCTCTAAGTTAAATTAAGTGTTCTAAGTATAATATAGAATCAAAAAAATGCATAGAAAATAGCTCATAATTTATTCTAATAAAATCATCGCAGAATAGTACAGTATTGAGTTTTAATTAAATATAACTAGTTATTTATAGAAATGCACTCGAAAATTGTAATTAAAAAGCATATGAAAAGATCCTAATTGAAATTATTTATAAACCTTAATGATAATAGTGAAAGTTGCAAGGCCATTGAAATTACTTAAAAATAATGAAAATAATTAAAGATCTTAATTAAAATTAATTAAATGTCGTGATAGATGAAAGTACAAAACCTTAACTGAAATCAACTAAAATCCATATTTAAACTTATGAAACGTATTGTATCCTAATTCAAGTTAAAACCTATATTGAAATTGAAAATTCAAAATGCAAAGTCATTGAAATTGAATAAAAATAACATTTTTGAAAATTACAAAACCATATTTTAATTATTTCAAATTTTGAATGCAGGATCATTGAAATAAAACCAAATAAAAATACAAAGATCTCAATTGAAATCAATTTAAAAAACCCATATAAAACTTATGAAAATTGCAAACTTAATTTATCAAAAACCAAATTAAACCAAACCAATGTGAGAGATGATAATTGCAAAGTCATAAATGAAATTAATTAAAAACCATTAAAAAATGCAAGATCAGAATTGAAATTAGATAAAAATTATGTTAGAACTTAATAAAAATTGCAAAATTATTCAAATTGAAAAGTATTTAATATTTGCTATTTTCTGGCAGATAATTTTTTTTGCAAAAGTTAAATTATGAATAAATCGAGTTGTAAGTTCAATATAATTTTGGAGCTAACGGACATTCTATAGTCAACGATTTCAAAGATACAGTAGGCAATATATTAAATTTGTAATGTAATTATTGTATTTGTTATTTTATTTACTAAAATAAATCATTTAGAAATCAATAATCACATATATGATAAGAAAATTTATGTTAAATTACAAAATATTCAATGTTAAATCATTTTAATTGCCCGAGATTTTTGTAGGATTACAAACAAAATAATGTATAATAAATTGCTAAGTAATTAAAAACCATATTGAAACTTATGAAAATTGCAAACTTAATTTATCAAAACCCAAATTTATCGAAACCAATGTGAGAGATGATAATTGCAAAGTCATAAATGAAATTAACTAAAAACCATATAAAAAATGCAAGATCAGAATTGGAACTAAATAAAAATTATGTTAGAACTTAATAAAAATTGCAAAATTATTCAAATTGAAAAGTATTTAATATCTTCTATTTTCCGGCAGATAATTTTTTTTGCAAAATTTAAATTATGAATAAATCGAGTTAATAAGTTCAATATAATTTGAGAGCTAATAGACGTTCTATAGTCAACGATTTCAAAGATATATTAAATTTGTAATATTATTGTATTTGTTATTTTATTTACTAAAATAAATCATTTAGAAATCATTGCTCAAATATGATAAGAAAATTTATGTTAAGTTACAAAATATTCAATGTTAAATCATTTTAATTGCCCAAGGTTTTTCTAGAATTACAAACAAAATATTGTATAATAAATTGCAAGTAATTAAAAACCATATTGAAGCTTATGAAAATTGCAAAATTATTGAAATTAAATAAAAATCAGGTTATTGCATAATAACCTGAATTGCAATTAATCAAAAACTATAAGAAACTTGGAAAATTGCGAAACCATTATTGCAATTAATTAAAAACCATATAGAAACTGATTAAAAATGCAAAATCTTTGAAATCCAATCAATAACATTGAAATTATGAAAATTGCAAAATCTTAACTGAAATTCAGATCTTTCAATAAAACATTCTAAAAACCATATTCAAACTTAATGAATAATTGCAAAATCACCGATTAATCGGTGGCATATGTTCTCTAAATGCGAGAAAAAGAAAATGAGGCGGAGAACAATATTTTATTCAGAAAAAAATGTCAAAATCAATCCACTATGCTTGTTGAAAATTCTTTTAATTGTTGCCATTCTTTATAAATTGATCAAAAATAAAGTATGTCCTTCAATGACCACAAATTTTTGTCAAACGAATTGCGTAACATACACAATGAAATCAAGTTTACAGCCAGTAGATTGTTTTGAAATCGATGCCGTCCCGTAAGGATTAAATTCATATAATTTATAAATCACTACGAGTATACACAAATATTTTATGTGCATTTGATAAACATTGATTGCATAAAATGTGATGTATTGTAATCGGTCTGTAAATGCTGAATTTAATATAAATGTTTGACACCGGTTGTTGTGTTGGATTTGCTTTATAAATTCCGACAGATTTTGATCTACATATACGGAATTATGTAACAATCCAAATATTCTGCATTTAAATTGAAATAATTTAAATTGAACTATATTGAATTGAAATTTAAACATTTAAAATTAATCATGAATATTGCAACTTCCTAATTAAAATTGATTAAACGTCATAGGAAATGAAAATCCATAATTGAAATCGATTAAAAACCTTATTTATATGCAGATTGCAAAATTATTGAAATTAATCAAAAATTATAAAAATTGCGATATCCTAATTGAAATCAATTAGGAATCAAATTAAAATGAATAAATTGCGAATGGGGGACCAAATTTCAGACCAAAAACGTCATTAAAAGCCATAATGAAATTTTTAAAAGTAATTTAAACTAATAAATACAAATGAACATTGCAGAATGATTAAAATTAATTAAAAAAACTAAAAAATTATAAGAATTGCAATAATCTATCATTGAAAGTAAAAAAAATGCAAGATTTCAATTGAAACTAATTATGAACCTGAATAAAAAATATAAAAGTTGCATTATTAGAATTATTTAATAATCAAAACAATGGCAAGATGTAAATTGAATTGATAATTCAAAGTCACATTGTATGGAATTTGAAAATTTACAATTGTAGAAATCACATAAAAACCAAATTAAAATCTATGAAAACCGCAAAATCATTAAAATTAATTAATCGAGAATTATAAAAATTGCAAAATCCTAATTGAAATCAAGTAAAAACCATACAAGAAATTATGAAAACTGCTAGATCATTAAAATATAAATAAAAACCATGTAACAATTCCAATTAATGAAGCAAAAATAACAAATAATTTTTTTTAGAGCCATGAAACCATAATTTAATTATTTTAAATTTATTTAAAAATTTGTAATTGCAGGACCATGGAAACTAAATAAAGAGAAATAAAAATTGCAAGATTTTAATCGAAATTTATCAAAAATCGAATTTATTCAAACTATAATGAGATAGTGACAATTGCAAAACCATAAATAAAATTTAAAACCATATAAAAATGCAAGATGCTATTTAAAACTAATGAAAATAGTAATATCTTTGAACTTAATTACACGAAAATTTCAGAAAAACTGAAATTAGTTAAAACCAAATAAAAAGATTCCGATTGAAATTATTTATAAACCTCAATGAAAATTGTGAAAGTTGCAAGGCCATTGAAATTACTTAAAAATTGAAACAAAAATAAGACCTTAATTAAAATTAATGAAATGTCGTGATAGATGGAATTTGAAAAACATAACTAAAATCAACTAAAATCCATATTAAAACTTATACAAACTGCAATATCATTAAAATGAATTATTAGGAATTAAGAAAATGCAAGATTCTAATTCAAGTTAACACGTATATTGAAACTCATGAAAATATGCGAAGTCATTGAAATTAAAAACAAAATTTGTTAATTACAGAACAATATTTTAATTATTTAAAATATATTTGAATAAATTGCAGGATAATTGAAATTTATCGAAAATAAAAATTACAAAATCTCAATTGAAAACAATTAAAAGCCATGAAAATTGTAAGATTTTAATCAATTTATCAAAAACTAAATTTATGCAAACCAATGTAAGAGATAATGATAATTTCAAAATCGTATATGATAATTTAAAAACCATATGAAAAATGCAAGATCATAATTGAAATTACCTCTAAATAATTAATTAGATATGAATAAATCAACTTATTCAATAAGTTATGAATTTGAAAGTTAATAGACATTCTAGTAATCAATCATCAAATATATGATGAAAATGATGATTATTTTTATGACTATTTTATAATCAATTGAATTTGTAATGTAATTGATGTGCACATTAGCTATTTTATTTGCTGAGAAAATAATCGACGAATAAATTGTCAAATATATTATTTAATTTTTATTATTAGCTCATTTCAATTGTTTCTTAATTTTTCATTAAGTGCCAAAGACTTGTGTGATAAATTGCCACATTTCTACTTTGCATATTGTTGCTAGTAAAACTAGCAATTTAGGTTGGAATACAAATATTAATTTGATCAAATTTTCACAAAATAAAATTTCCTACGCGTTTTCTAATCGCAAAAGTAAATCGACTATCAATTGAAAATAGTTGCCATTTTATAAACTATTTACATAAAAACTGCAAATTTTATTTTCAAATTTATCAAACAAATCATACCACTGCTAATAAAATTTAAGCATGATCAGATGTTTTGAAAAATTGTTCAATAATAAACTAATTTTTAAAACAATACTAAAATTTCAACTACTTTTGAATAAAAATTGAATAAAACAAATTTTAAGGTAAAATTAAATTTCATTCGTCATGAAGCATTATTGTCAAAACATAAAACATTTTAAATAATGATTATTCGTAAATGATAAGTCCCATCAATTAATCATATTTACATTTTAATAATTACTACAAATATACACGAATAATTTACGTGCATTTAATAAAAATTGATTGCATAAATGTTAAATTTAATATAAATATATGAAGCCGAATATATCTTTTGTTTGTTTTCCTTTATAAATTTGGACAGATTATTATCTACAGATATGGAATTATGTAACATTTCAAATAATCTGCATTTAAAGTGAAGTTTTGTAAAACAAATTATTGCAAATGCATATATCTAGATCTTTAAAATGCAAAAGTAAAAAAAATATCGCATTAAAATAATAAAATGGCAATTGAGTTAATTATAAAATTCTGAAATATACGCAGATATTTTCTACACAACATGACCAACTTAATTTTTGTAAAATAATTATTTAGTCAAGCTATTGACTTGGTAATTAGCTATTAATATTGGATTTGATTATATATTTAATTGCAACTGGTTGTATAAATACTATTTGGTATACTTTAATAGTATTAAATTTGAATTCACAATGCAAAAAAGCGTAATCCTTTCGATTAATTTGTTGATATTCAAATGTATTTGCATGAAAATACATATTTATAATTTTGAAAAAATTGCAAACTAATTACGTACATATAATCTGTAGATCAAATATAAAACTGAAAACCCTATATCATTTGTTGAAGTTTGGATTAATCAATTGAATTACATAATGGTTTTGCTTATTTTATAACTGTTTAAAGATTAAAAATTTAATATTCGATTATTTGAATTCAAAATCAAATTTATGCAATCTTATCTCATCCATATGCGCAATTACTTGTATAAATTTGATACTTTACTAAACAAAAAATTAAAGTATCTACTGTACTTTAAAATTAAAAATTACAAGTTTTTAATTCTAATTTCATAATTTTACTAGCAATAACACGCAAAATGAAAATGTCGCAATTTATTGAACACAAGTCTTTAGTGAACAAAATGGTTTATAAATCTGACAAAGATAAAAATAATGAGCATTTAGCGCAGTTTCAAGAATACCAAGATGTGGTAATAAAAAAAAACGATCTTTTGGCTGATTTTTGCTACAAACATGAATGAATTATGACTGTACTTAATACAGTTTCAATTATTGTTATATAATTGAATGTGAGAGTCTTATTTGAATAGGAGCTAACAAAACATCTACCTATAATGATATCGTGCGAGGGCACGTAGTTCATTTGCAAAAATTTCATTATCATTTCGGTTTTCTACGTAGTTAAAAGGAATCATTCTAATGCACCCAAAAGTAATACATTATTATATAAAACACTGAAATTATTTAACAAAACAAGAAAAGACTACGTCATCTTTTTTTTTTAAATATAAATTTTTATAAAAATATAACAACTTGGAAACTGAATTTGTAATTGTTTCGCAAGTCAAAACTATTAGCAGTAAAATCTATTAAGCAACTCAGTCTACTTTGAACTAATATTTGAAAGTTTAAATGGATGGAATATTTCAAATATTTCAGAAAATTCTAGAGCGTACACGCAATCAATTCATTTTGTATAATGAAAAGCCTAAACTAATATTTTAAAGTTCAAATGGATGATTTCAAATATTTCAGAAAATTCTAGTGCGTACACGCAATCAATTCATTTTGTATAATGAAAAGCCTAAACTAATATTTTAAAGTTCAAATGGATGATTTCAAATATTTCAGAAAATTCTAGTGCGTACACGCAATCAATTCATTTTGTATAATGAATTGATTAAACTAATATTTTAAAGTTAAAATGGATGATTTCAAATATTTCAGAAAATTCTAGTGCGTACACGCAATCAATTCATTTTGTATAATGAAAAGCCTAAACTAATATTTGAAAGTTTAAATGGATGGAATATTTCAAATATTTCAGAAAATTCTAGTGCGTACACGCAATCAATTCATTTTGTATAATGAAAATGCCTAAACTAATATTTGAAAGTTAAAATGGATGATTTCAAATATTTCAGAAAATTCTAGTGCGTACACGCAATCAATTCATTTTGTATAATGAAAAGCCTAAACTAATATTTTAAAGTTTAAATGGATGGATGATTTCAAATATTTCAGAAAATTCTAGTGCGTACACGCAATCAATTCATTTTGTATAATGAAAAGCCTAAACTAATATTTTAAAGTTAAAATGGATGATTTCAAATATTTCAGAAAATTCTAGTGCGTACACGCAATCAATTCATTTTGTATAATGAAAAGCCTAAACTAATATTTTAAAGTTTAAATGGATGGATGATTTCAAATATTTCAGAAAATTCTAGTGCGTACACGCAATCAATTCATTTTGTATAATGAAAAGCCTAAACTAATATTTTAAAGTTAAAATGGATGATTTCAAATATTTCAGAAAATTCTAGTGCGTACACGCAATCAATTCATTTTGTATAATTCAAAGCCTAAACTAATATTTTAAAGTTTAAATGGATGATTTCAAATATTTCAAAAAATTCTAGTGCGTACACGCAATCAATTCATTTTGTATAATGAAAAGCCTAAACTAATATTTTAAAGTTGAAATGGATGATTTCAAATATTTCAGAAAATTCTAGTGCGTACACGCAATCAATTCATTTTGTATAATGAAAAGCCTAAACTAATATTTTAAAGTTAAAATGGATGATTTCAAATATTTCAGAAAATTCTAGTGCGTACACGCAATCAATTCATTTTGTATAATTCAAAGCCTAAACTAATATTTTAAAGTTTAAATGGATGGCTGATTTCAAATATTTCAGAAAATTCTAGTGCGTACACGCAATCAATTCATTTTGTATAATGAAAAGCCTAAACTAATATTTGAAAGTTTAAATGGATGGAATATTTCAAATATTTCAGAAAATTCTAGTGCGTACACGCAATCAATTCATTTTGTATAATGAAAATGCCTAAACTAATATTTGAAAGTTAAAATGGATGATTTCAAATATTTCAGAAAATTCTAGTGCGTACACGCAATCAATTCATTTTGTATAATGAAAATGCCTAAACTAATATTTGAAAGTTAAAATGGATGATTTCAAATACTTCAAAAAATTCTAGTGCGTACACGCAATCAATTCATTTTGTATAATGAAAAGCCTAAACTAATATTTTAAAGTTAAAATGGATGATTTCAAATATTACAGAAAATTCTAGTGCGTACACGCAATCAATTCATTTTGTATAATGAAAAGCCTAAACTAATAATTGAAAGTTAAAATGGATGATTTCAAATATTTCAGAAAATTCTAGTGATATATAAATCAAAATGTACTCGGAAGCCGCAGTAACTGCGTACACGCAATTAATTCATTGCGTATAAAAAAAGCCAAAATGATCAAAACTGAAAATAAACCTACAAGTTCTACGTATTACGGAAAATTCGGTACCCACGAAATCAACTTGAAAACCTTGAAATTAATACAAGAAATATGTACCACTGACCTTTTCTCCTGTAAACTGCAGACTGCATCAGGTTCAATTCCTCATGTAAATTAGACTGCATGAATTTTAATTTCTCCTGTGAAATGGACTGCAACATCTCGTCTGGACTACCAAATTGTTGTAACTGCAATAGAAATCATTATCATTAGATAGGCGTGAAACGATTTTATTGTTTAAAAATATTGCATTTCGATATAAATTCATAGTTACCTCAATATGTACTAAACGTAATCGGTTATCGGAATCGCAGATTCGATACACAATTCAATTCACTCACTGAACTACATACCGAAATTTAAGAAATTAAAAATTAAAAGACGGATAAAGAACACAATTACTAACACTTGGAATTAATATAAAATTATCACGGTATTTCCGAACAAAGACAACGATTGCAACTAAACTAAAGTGAATTCAATTCGAAACAATGGCGAACTTACGCAACAAGCCGGTCACCGAGAGTCTTCTGTCCGCCGCCGTAGTCGAAATTAAAATGAATTTCTCTCGCAGGCCAAGTGCCGCTCGACAGGGAATAGGCGTGGCCTATCCCCACTCGAGGCGTGGCCTATATCTTTCTCCCTGTCTTGCGCATTAACTCCTATGCGTGGAACAGAGAGCGAAATAGTACTCGAGCGCACTCGCACATGATATAGCTGTCCCTCTCTTCTACGCAGTATTGCATAATGGCCGACCGGACGCCGAAAGAACCTCCGCCATTATCATGTTGTCCACAAACTGCAAAATAAAATTATATTATAATTATTTTTATATTTCAATCGACATATAAAGGAACTCTTTGCCAAATTGGCGTTATTTGTCTAAAGTAATATGTTATTACATATTAGTCCACAAAAATGCGTTTTTTGACTTGTAACTGATAAAAAACAATTTGTAATGGAAAAGATTATTTAAACTTTGCAATGGAATATTGTCATCAGTAGCTACTTATTGCACACCTGATTAAATTTCACAAAACTTCATTATTAACTTCCCGTAGGGTAAGTTATTGTAATGGGCCGAAAATCGGAATTGAAAATTTTTACATTTCTCGACGTTTTGAAGGTTTCTGAACGCTTTGGCATACCTCAGAAAAAATAGATGTGTGTGTGTGTATGTACGTGTGGATACAAATTTCCAGTCACGTTTTAGGGCGCACGGATCAACCGATTTGAATGGTTCAAAAAACATTCGATTCCTATTAATAAGGAGATGTGCTGATTAATTTTTTGCAAAGGCAGATCCAGCCGTTTCGGAGATACGGAGCAAAGAGTGCAGAAAATAAAAATGGAATTTTTGAGAAAACGGAGTATCCCATTTGAATGATCTAAAAAAACATTCAATTAGTAATGATTGGCAGAAGTGGTTATTAGTTTTTCGCAAAGGCAGGCCCAGCCATTTCGAAGATACGGAGCTAAATGTACAAAAAAGGCAGTTTTTGAGAGAACTAAGCGTCCGATTTAATTGATTCAAAGAACTTTCTGCTTGTCTTAACAAAATGATAGATTTTGGCAAAAAACAATTTTTGTTTCAACTTTTTTTTCTTTTGTTTTTTTTTTTTAATTTTTTGTATATCGAAAATATTTCAAATTTTATTTTTAATTCTGACTATAGTGCTATACACATACTATAAAGTATATATAATATACATTACAAATAATTTCAACTCTGCAATTCAGTTTATGTAATTCTTATAAATATTAGACAATGTTACAATATTTATAATAATCTATTTGAAAACATTTAATATTCCTCGAACATTTCGTTACGGTACGGAAAGTTCCAGCAATTTGCCTTAAGGCACGATGCCATACACCACTAGTTATTTTTTATTATTATCTAATTATTATTTATAATACTGTGAGATACAGATCTCATGTGACAAACAATAATGTGTTGTTTTTTCCAATTTTTCCATTTATTTCTACAATATTACTATAGTTTTGAGATTTATGACATCAATTTCCTTGACAAACTTCAAAAAAAATTACCAAAATTCGAATAATCGTTTAGGAGGAGTTTGGATTCATATATCCGTACAGAAGAAATTTATATATAATAAATATATTTATATTAGCACATATATGTCCATTACTCGTTTCATTAGTTAGTTAAAGTAAATGTTAATCTTCTTAAAAAAATTCTTTCTGGTACGGAAAGTTCCAGCAATTTGCCTTAAGGCACGATGCCACCCACCCCACTAGTTTTCCATTTTCTTTGTATTTCATGAAAATTATATAATTTTAATTAAACATATTAAATTTTAAGTAAAATTTGACAAATAAAAAATAATTAAGTATTTATAGTCACATTTTAATTGAAATATAATCAGTCTCATTTGTTGAAGTTAATTTATTGGGAAATGCTAATGTTAAAATATTTTTTTGAATTATTTGATTATTGTATTATTTAATTATTATATATTAATAATTAAGATATAATATATAATATATTGATAATTAATTATAATATATTTCAGAAATTACGTTTTGATTTCAACACGGTATGTTTTTGCACATGGTGGTTCGAATATGGTTCAATATGGTTCGAAATTCTGATAAAAGTTTCAAATCATTGATCAACTTTTATTGATTATTATTGATTATTTTTAATTACTCGAATTTTGAATTGCGGTACGGGAAGTTCCAGCAATTTGCCCTAAGACAGAATTCCACTTACAGCTAGTTTTTATATTTCAATCGACATATAAAGGAACTCTTTGTCAAATTTGCGTTATTTATCTAAAGTAATTGATAAAATTTCAATATGTTATTACATATTAGTCCACAAAAATGCATTTTTGACTTGTAACTGATAAAATACAATTTGTTATATAAAAGATTGTTTTGACTTTGCAATGTAATATTATCAGTACCTACTTATTGCACACTTAACAAAATTTCACAAAACTTCATTAATTAATTTTGTTTGTAAAGTCAGATTTGTAGACTATTTTATTAGGTTTTTAACAATATATAATAATATATTTTAATTACTTGTAATAAAATGTGGATATAAAAAACCGCAGTCACTGAAACTACAGACTAAAAATGCAATAAAATCAAACGCCACTTTGATTTGATACAAATAATAAAAAATATATATTGTATTGTATATATTTTTAAAAAATATATATTGTAAAATTGATTTTATGGGGTATTTTATTTATAAAAATACATCGAACTGATTAATTTTTGGTTAAATTCGCTTTTTGTTTAAGTAATTAATAATATTTAAATTATTTGTATTCTTTGTTTGAATTGAATAAAATGTTTCTGTCATCAATTGCTTTATATATATATATATATATATATATAATATATATATATATATATATATATATATATATATATATACACCTAAGTCTGTTTTTACACGGTAGATTGGTTTCAGAAGAAGCCGTGTAAAAAAAAAACGTGTAAAAAAAGACATTGATCTTATTCAAAAATGGGTTATTTGTTCCTATAATCTCTAAAGCCTATTGAAATTGGTGAAAAACAAGAATTTTTAAGAACAAAAATTTATGTTTATTTTATTAAATCAAATATATAATGCTTATTTTCACAAGCATAGTAATTAATGATAAAGATATGCACTCTAATCTTAAAAGTAAAATGTATGGCAAGTTCAGGAACTAAAAAACTATGTTGTGAACGAAAAGAATAGGTAAAGGAGAATTCACTTAAATCTTTAAGCTAGTGTTTGCAAACTATCGATACTATCGATGGTTTTCAGACTTTTTTTCATAAATATTTTTTTGTGATATGAACATACTTCGCAAAAATTAAATTTGACAAAAAACAATTAAAGTACATAAAATTTCAAATCGTGCTAAATGGAGTAAAATCGTGTAAAAAAATTAAAAATATTCAATTTTCAAACCGTGTTATATCAAAACTGTGTACAAAAAGACCGTGTAAAAACAGACTTAGGTGTATATATATATATATATATATATATATATATATATATATATATATGAGTGAGTTCTTGAGGGCGATACATCAAACAAAGAAAAGCCAAAGATTTATAAAATAATCTTTATTTCCAAACGTTTCGACATTCAATTTAATGTCATCATCAGTGGATCTAAAAACAGTATAAAAATTAATATAACTATTCATTATAAAATATGTGGATTGGTACAAAAGCTATAGATATAAGAAAAAATTTTAACAGAACACCAACACTTAACAACAAACAGAATATAAAAGATAGAAAAGGTAATAGAAACTAGATATTAAATAAATAAAGAAGAAAAAAGAATATATATAAATATATACACATGCATATACATATATATATGTATTTGTATGTATTGTTGCTGTTCTGTTAAAATTTTTTCTTATATCTATAGCTTTTATACCAATTCATATATTTTATAATGAATAGTTATATTAATTTTTATACTGTTTTTAGATCCACTGATGATGACATTAAATTGAATGTCAAAACGTTTGGAATTAAATATTATTTTATAAATCTTTGCCTTTTCTTTGTTTGATGTATCACCCTCAAGAACTCACTCATATATATATATATATATATATATATATATATATATATATATATATATTATATATATATATATGCATTCTTGATTCAGCCGATCAAGTCCAC
>NW_020539727.1:24159136-24191277 GCF_003426905.1 Ctenocephalides felis
TTCAAAAATTCTAGTGCGTACACGCAATCAATTCATTTTGTATAATGAAAGCCTAAACTAATATTTTAAAGTTAAAATGGATGATTTCAAATATTACAGAAAATTCTAGTGCGTACACGCAATCAATTCATTTTGTATAATGAAAAGCCTAAACTAATAATTGAAAGTTAAAATGGATGATTTCAAATATTTCAGAAATTCTAGTGATATATAAATCAAAATGTACTCGGAAGCCGCAGTAACTGCGTACACGCAATTAATTCATTGCGTATAAAAAAAAAGCCAAAATGATCAAAACTGAAAATAAACCTACAAGTTCTACGTATTACGGAAAATTCGGTACCCACGAAATCAACTTGAAAACCTTGAAATTAATACAAGAAATATGTACCACTGACCTTTTCTCCTGTAAACTGCAGACTGCATCAGGTTCAATTCCTCATGTAAATTAGACTGATGAATTTTAATTTCTCCTGTGAAATGGACTGCAACATCTCGTCTGGACTACCAAATTGTTGTAACTGCAATAGAAATCATTATCATTAGATAGGCGTGAAACGATTTTATTGTTTAAAATATTGCATTTCGATATAAATTCATAGTTACCTCAATATGTACTAAACGTAATCGGTTATCGGAATCGCAGATTCGATACACAATTCAATTCACTCACTGAACTACATACCGAAATTTAAGAAATTAAAAATTAAAAGACGGATAAAGAACACAATTACTAACACTTGGAATTAATTATAAAATTATCACGGTATTTCCGAACAAAGACAACGATTGCAACTAACTAAAGTGAATTCAATTCGAAACATGGCGAACTTACGCAACAAGCCGGTCACCGAGAGTCTTCTGTCCGCCGCCGTAGTCGAAATTAAAATGAATTTCTCTCGCAGGCCAAGTGCCGCTCGACAGGGAATAGGCGTGGCCTATCCCCACTCGAGGCATGGCCTATATTTTTGTCCCTGTCTTGCGCATTAACTCCTACGCGTGGAACAGAGTGCGCAATAGTACTCGCGCGCACTCGCACATGATATAGTTGTCCCTCTCTTCTACGCAGTATTGCATAATGGCCGATCGGCTTCCGAAAGAACCTGCGCCACTATTATGTTGTCTGGGCTTCTGTCTGTCGGCAAACTGCAACGTAAAATCATATTATAATTATTTTTATATTTCAATCGACATATAAAGGAACTCTTTGTCAAATTTGCGTTATTTATCTAAAGTAATTGATAAAATTTTAATATGTTATTACATATTA
Organism: Ctenocephalides felis; assembly: GCF_003426905.1. Classification (NCBI taxonomy): domain Eukaryota; kingdom Metazoa; phylum Arthropoda; class Insecta; order Siphonaptera; family Pulicidae; genus Ctenocephalides; species Ctenocephalides felis. Next base: position 24,160,407 of record NW_020539727.1, read on the forward strand.
GTCCACAAAAATGCTTTTTTGACTGATAGAATACAATTTGTTATATAAAATATTGTTTAGACTTTGCAATATAATATTCTCAGTATCTACTTTTTGCACACCTAACTAAATTTCACAAAATTTCATTATTTAATTTTGTTTGTAAAGTCAGATTAATAGACTATTTTATTAAGTTTTTAACAATATATAATAATATATTTTAATTACTTGTAATAAAATGTGGATATAAAAAACCGCAGTCACTGAAACTACAGACTAAAAATGCAATAAAATCAAACGCCACTTTGATTTAATACAAATAATAAAAATATATATTGTATTGTATATATTTTTAATAAATATATATTGTAAAATTGATTTTATGGGGTATTTTATTTATAAAAATACATCGAACTGATTAATTTTTGGTTAAATTCGCTTTTTGTTTAAGTAATTAATAATATTTAAATTATTTGTATTCTTTGTTTGAATTGAATAAAATGTTTCTGTCATCATTGCTTTATATATATTATATATATATATATATATATATATATATATATATATATATTATATATATACACCTACAACACCTAAGTGTTTTTTTACACGGTAGATTGGTTTCAGAAGAAGCCGTGTAAAAAAAAAACGTGTAAAAAAAGACATTGATCTTATTCAAAAATGGGTTATTTGTTCCTATAATCTCTAAAGCCTATTGAAATTGGTGAAAAACAAGAATTTTTAAGAACAAAAATTTATGTTTATTTTATTAAATCAAATATATAATGCTTATTTTCACAAGCATAGTAATTAATGATAAAGATATGCACTCTAATCTTAAAAGTAAATGTATGGCAAGTTCAGGAACTAAAAAACTATGTTGTGAACGAAAAGAATAGGTAAAGGAGAATTCACTTAAATCTTTAAGCTAGTGTTTGCAAACTATCGATACTATCGATGGTTTTCAGACTTTTTTTCATAAATATTTTTTTGTGATATGAACATACTTCGCAAAATTAAATTTGACAAAAAACAATTAAAGTACATAAATTTCAAATCGTGCTAAATGGAGTAAAATCGTGTAAAAAAATTAAAATATTCAATTTTCAAACCGTGTTATATCAAAACTGTGTACAAAAGACCGTGTAAAAACAGACTTAGGTGTATATATATATATATAATATATATATATATATATATATAGTGAGTTCTTGAGGGCGATACATCAAACAAAGAAAAGCCAAAGATTTATAAAATAATCTTTATTTCCAAACGTTTCGACATTCAATTTAATGTCATCATCAGTGGATCTAAAAACAGTATAAAAATTAATATAACTATTCATTATAAAATATGTGGATTGGTACAAAAGCTATAGATATAAGAAAAAATTTTAACAGAACACCAACACTTAACAACAAACAGAATATAAAAGATAGAAAAGGTAATAGAAACTAGATATTAAATAAATAAAGAAGAAAAAAGAATATATATAAATATATACACATGCATATACATATATATATGTATTTGTATGTATTGTTGCTGTTCTGTTAAAATTTTTTCTTATATCTATAGCTTTTATACCAATTCATATATTTTATAATGAATAGTTATATTAATTTTTATACTGTTTTTAGATCCACTGATGATGACATTAAATTGAATGTCAAAACGTTTGGAATTAAATATTATTTTATAAATCTTTGCCTTTTCTTTGTTTGATGTATCACCCTCAAGAACTCACTCATATATATATATATATATATATATATATATATATATATATATATATATATATATATTATGCATTCTTGATTCAGCCGATCAATTCCACATTCAAGGAAAGTTCATGCAACTTGCCTTAAGGCAATATGACTAGTTAATTTTTATGTCTATGTTACTTACACTTATACAATACTTGATTTAGTTAAATATTTTAAAGTGTTGTTATTTTGTATCTAATACATATTTTGTAAAATAATAGTAATTATTTCTTATTGATTCAGCTGATTATTTTCAAGGAAAGTTAATGCAACTTTCCTCAAGGCAATATGACAACTAGTTATTTTTTATGTCAGAAAATTTACACTTATACCATACTTGAATTAGTTATAAATTATATTCAAAGTGTTTCTATTTTGTATCATAACTAATATAATTTTCTCCAAAGTGTACATATTAATTATCAAATAACCTTAGCTTTCGCCTAAAATATGTCCCTTCTTCATGTGTTAATTCTTAATAAGTGAATCGTAAGAATAACAGAAAGGCTAAGCCAAAATAAGATTAGGATTATGACTTAAAATAAAATAAACTTCAATATCCGACGTTTGTAATACAATGTATACAAAAGAATTGTTTCTTTAGTAAAAAGATGCAATGATACTCAAATTACTGTACACATTCACATTAGAGACTTATCCAATTTAATGCTGCTTTATTTCAACAAAGAAATTATGTACTTTGATGAAAACGTTTTAAATACATTCGTTGTATTTGTTGATTTAAATGTGAGAATCAATTTCACATAATCATCAAGGTTTGTGATGCAATAAACAGCTTTGCAATTTAAAAATCTTTTATACAAGTAGTAGCATTAATATGTCATATTAAACTTAGTAAGTAATATATTAATATGTCATATTAAACTTAAATAGAAAATATGCAAGAATACATTATATTTTTATTATAATTATTACTATAAATGAAGAAAAGACTGCTCCTTGTACGATAACTATTTCTTCGTGTTCATGCCCATTTGTGTTTGAGACTTGTTCAACATATGCAAATATTATTTTCAGCTACTAAGTACTCGCATTCCATCAAAAGTTCCTTCTGAAAAATTAAACATAGTTTTAGTTATGTAAATATCATATAAAAGAAATCAGCTTTATTGATAATTTACAATATTTTTTCTAAATGTGCTGGTATAATATATATATATATATAATATATATATATATATATATATTCAATAGATAAGTCCTGGATTTTTTCAATATATTGATTGTTTCTTTTCCGAACAGTACATCCAATAATAACTAGTGGGGTGGGTGGCATCGTGCCTTAAGGCAAATTGCTGGAACTTCCCGTACCGTAATGAAATGTTTGAGGATTACTGAATGTTTTCAAATAGATTATTATAAATATTGTAACATTGTCTAATATTTATAAATATATAAAAATGAATTGCAGACTTGAAATTGAAATGAACATGTAAAGTAATTAGAACTATAGTCAGAAATTAAAAATAAAAATATTTTCGATAACACAAAAATAAAAAAAAAAAAAAAAAGGACAATTTTTTTTTTCCAAAATCGATTATTTTGTTAAGACAAGCAGAAAGTTCTTTTGAATCATTTAAATCGGACGCTTAGTTCTCTCAAAAACTGCCATTTTTTACATATTTAGCTCCGTATCTTCAAAATGGCTGGGCCTGTCTTTGCCAAAAACTAATAAACACTTCTCCCAATCATTACTAATTGAATGTTTTTTAGATCATTCAAATCGGATACTCCGTTCTCTCAAAAATTCGATTTCTATTTTCTGCACTCTTCGCTCCGTATCTCCGAAACGGCTGGACCTGCCTTTGCCAAAAACTAATCAGCTCTTTTCCCTATCAATAGGAATCGAATGTTTTTTGAACCATTCAAATCGGTTGATCCGTGCGCCCTAAAACGTGACTGGAAATTTGTATCCACACATACATACACACACACACACATCCATTTTTTCTGAGGTATGCCAAAACGTTCAGAAACCTTCAAAACGTCGAGAAATGTAAAATTTTCAATTCCGATTTTCGGCCCATTACAATAACTTACCCTACGGGAAGTTAATAAAACAATTTGTTTTTTGAAGATGTTTAATAACGACGTTTCGGAACTAGATACGTTCCATCATCAGGTTTATTCTGTCAAAGACAATGTTTTTTTAAAACTATTGATTAACATTAATTAATGATGGTCATTACAGATTATTTAGAAAAATTATAAAGGAATGGATTATGTACCAGTGTAAAAAGTAATAAAAATTCACTAAAAAGGTTTTATATAAAATTGAGAAGCAAAAATTATTTACTTGTAATAATTTATATATCCATATCACTAATATTTTTTGTTAAAAACACTCGAATTTTTTCACGAGGATATTTGTAGATGTTACGACTTCACAAACTAAAACACACTGATACGGAGTTCTGTCGGTCAGATGTAAGGGATATGTACGGAATTTAGGCAAAAATCATTTTTTATGCCTCTTGTATTGGTAATTTATGAAAAAAGGAAAGTATTGCTTTAGCAAATGTTGAGAAATATTATGTATATATACATGCACATACATATGCATACCTACATACACATACATACATATGCACATATCTATATATTAATGTATCTACAATTATATACATGAATATATACGCAAGTACATGTATATAGTGTATATACAAAAACATACATATAAGCACATATAAGGATGTGCATATATAATAACACATATACATGTATACGTGGTCCGTTCAAAAAGTACCCGGAATTTTCGTATATAAATATAAAATATTTATTTATTCGTCTACATTAATGTGGTCCCCTTCAAAGTAGTCCCCCCCAGATATAATACACTTATGCCAGCGTTTTTTCCAATTTTCGAAGCACCCTTGATATTCACTTTTTGATATGTCCTTGAGCACTCTCAGCGATTTTCTTCAATCGAGGAAAACCGCCGTCCTTTCATGGGTCCTTCAACTTTGGGAATAGGAAAAAGTCACACGGAGCCATATCTGGTGAATTTTTGCACTTTGCAACACTTTATTTCATTTTTTACGCAAAATTTAATACAAATTCTTTGACTTTTCAATTCTTCCATTGTAAAAATCGCCGAGCTCAGAAAAACACGTCGAACCTTAGCGACTACCACAGACAAAGTAAACAGTGAATATAGCTGAAAATTTCATCATACTTTAGGGGCATGTATACCAACACAATAAAAAAAAAATTTTGACAATCAGACACTCCAGACCCGCGAAATTTAATTATTAGTAATTCCCGGTACTTTTTGAACAGACCACGTATATATACATATTGAAATATTATTAGGATAAATTGTTTTTAATCAGGTTTAAAAAATTTAGATACAAATCATGAATGATATTATGATCTGATCTTTTATTAACACAATTTGATGAATTCAAAAAGATTAAACTGCTTTCAGAAAAAAGTCTTTTAAAAGTACAATCCTCTCTATATGAAATATTCGGTTCAAAGGTAAAATTATGTGAATTTTCAATGGAATGTTGGACAAGATTGCTTTGGAAACTTCGGCTTTTATGATGAGTGATACTTAATTCATGTTGTCTCATTCTATTATGAATGTATTGTGATGTTTGGCTAATGTATTGTTTTTGACAATTTTTGCAAGAGATGGAATAAACTATGTTAGTATTAAATTTAGGAGGGGTGGTGGATTTAATTTTCGAAAACATTTCTTTAAAAGAATATAAAACTGTTCCTTTTTATTATTGGATTTACTGTTCAGAAAAGAAACAATCAATAATATATATATATATATATATATATATATATATATATATATATATATATATATATATAGACAAGCAAAAAGAAAGCATAATAAATGTGTGCGAATAAGCCACACAGATAAATAAAGATATGAAACAAATGAATAAAAACTAATAAAATGGATATCAAAATAAATGAATAAATAAATGATAAATGAATTTATAAATAAACGAATAATTATAATAGTAACTAAATGAATATATGAATAAATAAGAAACAATTTATTGAAAAAACAAAGAAATAAAATAACGAATGAATAAATAAATAAATATGAATTTAAATAAAAGAAAAGTAAAAACGAAGTAAATTAAAAATCTTAATTCAAAAATTAATATATTAGCAATACCAGTATTGAATATTTAATAAATAAATCAATTGAATAAATGCATAATTAAAAAAAGACAAAGTAATAATGAAAATTAAATTAAATTGAATTAAATATGATAAAATATATAAATGAATGAATACTTAAAATAAATGAATAAATACTTGAAATAAAAAAAACCTAAAATAAATAAATGATAAATGAATAAATAAATTATGATACTAAATTATTTACTATATATAAAAAAACTAGATTATTCACTAAATGAATAAAAATTAAAATAAATTCACAAAGATGAATAAATAAATGATAAGTGAATTTATAAATAAACGAATAATTATAATAGTAACTAAATGAATATATGAATAAATAAGAAACAATTTATTGAAAAAACAAAGAAAATAACAAATGAGTAAATAAATAAATATGAATTTAAATAAAAAAGAAAAGTAAAAACAAAAATATAATTGATTAAATAAAGAATTTAATATATATTTAAAACAAGTAACAAAATGCAGGATTGAATTAATTAAAAAAATTTTTTTAGTTAAATAATCAAAACAAATTAGCTAAAAAATATTAAAATTTATTAAATAAATTATTTATTAAATAAATAAATTAAAAGTTATTAAAATAATTGAACAAATGAATGAATAAGAAGTGGACTTAATATTAAAATATATAAATACTATAATAATGAATGAAAGGACCTTCGTACCTTCATGTTCCAAAAAAGTAATTCGTCCAAAAAAAAAATCTTTCCTTCGCAGAAGTCTCTTCGTGATTCCTCAGTAAATATTGTCTCTTAAGGACTGCTGGCCTAAATTTAAATAAAGTATTAATATAGAACCTACATACTGAAATCTAAAGTATAATTGACATAGTTTTATACAAATATTTCCAATATTCCATTAATGGTTTGTGTCTTCTGATTCGATTTGTTTCACAAAAAATAAACGCTTTTTCTGTAGTGCCAAGTCAAAAATGAATTCGTAATGACCTATTTCTTCTTAAGATGATAGAAGATTACTTGATATTGGAACAGCATTTGTTAAAACTTCTGTTTTAATGCAAAACTAAAAGTTAAAATGAGTAGAATTAGTTTTTAAGTAACTTTATCTAAAATAAAATGCTACACGTACCTTTATTTTAAATTAAAAATATATAGTCCTTCAATGTGACCGAACCTTGATATGTTTTACATACATACATACTAATAGTACAAATAACAAATAACTGATGCTCGATTTGAAGAATGCAATAATTTCAATTATTCACGAATAGCTGAATAAAAGACATAAGACGAAATAAAAGACAAAAAAAGGGACTCTACGGGCGAGCAAACTAAACAAATCCGAAAAAGGCACTAAAAATCAATAATTCAAGATAAAAGACTCTACTGACGATCAAAATTAATGAATCAAGAAGAATAGAAAAATCCATTTTAAAAGCTAACTAGCAAACTAGATGAATCCATTTAAAAGGGACTCTACTGATTAATAGAATAATATGTCACAATAAGGGACTCTACTGACGAGCAAACTAAATATTTTGATATAAGAAAAAACTAAATAAGTCTTAGATTAAAAGAAATTCTACTGACGAGCAAACTAGATAAATCCATTTGAAAAGGAAATCCACTGACGAGGAGAACAAATAAATCAGAGCAAAAAGGGACTCTACTGACAATCAAACTATATAAATGTAAGAAATTTATATAGTTACAAGAAAATTAAGTAAATAAAAAAGGACACTAGTGACAAGCAAATTAAAAAAATATTAGAAAGGGACTCTACTGACGAGCAAACTAGATAAATTCTTCAAAAAAAGGACTCTACTAACAAGCAGACCAAACAAATCAGAGCAAAAGGGACTCTACTAACGAGCAAACGAAATATCTTAGGATAAGAAAGGACTAAATACATCTTAGATGGAAATAGATCCTACTGACGAGCAAACTAGATAGATATATCCGTTTAAAAAGGGACTCTACTGACGGGCAAACTTGATAAATCAATTTGAAAAGGGACTCTACTGACGATCAATTCATACAAATTGATTTAAAAGTGAAAGGAACTCTACTGACGAGCAAACTAAACGAATAAGAAAAAGGGACTGAAAATCAATAAATCAACATAAAAAGGACTCTACTGACGATCAAAATTAAAAAATGAAGATGAAAAAAAACTACTGACGATCTAAATTATTTCATCAAAGTGCAGTGCAAAGTTAATAGATTAGGGTCGAATAGAATTCAAACTAAAAAATTACATCATTAAAAAAAATATATAGTCACTGCCAAAAAAAACCTTTGGATGCATCAATGAAATCACCTTACAAGCATTTAAGACTTGTTTACGGACTAACCTAACCTAACTATACGCAACTAATAACCAACAAACTAGAGTGCAAAAAATTTAATCAATATTTGAAATGAATCTTTAGCGTACAATAAACGAATGCATTTTAACATGCCATTCGATTATTACTTTAAAACTTATACACAATGCCCCAGGGAACGCGTTGATAACTTGAGCAAAGTTTGCAAAATCCGCATTTCACTTTTGGAGTCGCCGAACGCGAAGTATTTTTAGAATAAAATATTAAACTAACATAAATTATTTCTAAAGTACTCACCTAATGATAGAATCCTCCTTTTAGCCATGTTTTTCCAACAAAGTCCGAAAGTAAAAAGAACTAAAAATCTTAGAACACGTTGTGACAAGACCATAGATATGTTTAATGAGGATGAGACACTGCAGAGTTGTAGATGGCGCCATAGAAACTTTGACGCCATAGACACTTAGGCGCCAATTTTAAATTTAAATTTTGAGAACTATTATAAATGAATATGACAAATTGTATAACAAGTTAGGTCAATTATATTATTTATAATAATTCGGAGTTTCTGTAGGTAATTATGATGTTAGAAAAGATTGTAGATTATTTAATTTTGAACAAATTTGCAAAATAATGTATATAATTTTCACAAACTCTTTAGAAGTTACAAGAGATATTATAAATAAATGCACCAACAAAAAAATGATCATTCAAAAAATTGCTTATATTTGACTAGGGTTTTTGAAAATCATTTCATAGTATACCGAGTTACTGTAGAAACTAATATTAGACAATATAAAAAAATTAATCTTATACATTTTCTCTAAATACCCCATTTATATTAGAAGAATGTTTTGAAAGTTACAAGAAATACTAATTAAATACGTAAACCAGTTGCAAAGTCAATTCACGGTTAAAAAAATTAGATTATTTCATTTTAATATAGAAAAAAAAATTTATATCTGACTAGGGTTTTTAAAAATCATTTAATAGTATACCGAGTTAATGTAGAAACTAATATTAGACAATATAAAAAAAATTATCTTATACATTTTCTCTAAATACCCCATTTATATTAGACGAATGGTTTGAAAGTTTAAAGAAATACTAAATAAATACATAAACCAGTTGCAAAGTCAATTCACGGTTAAATAAATTAGATTATTTCATTTTAATATGAAAAAAAAATTTATATCTGACTAGGGTTTTTTAATAATTGTTTCATAGTATAGGCTTCATAAATAAAACAAATATAAAAGTATGGCTTCAATTTGTTAGGCAAGACGGTTATTACAGGGTTTTTAAAAATCATTTTATAGTACATATACCGAGTTACTGTAGAGACTAATATTAGATAATGATATAAAAAATTTAATTTTATACGTTTTCTCTAAATATCCCATTTATATTGAACAAATGGTTTGAAAGTTACAAGAAATACTAAATAAATACATAAACCAGTTGCAAATTCACGGTTAAATAGAGATCATTTCATTTTAATATGGATTTCTGACTATAGTAAAGGGTTTTATGATATTAGACAATTTTATAAACAATTTAATTTTCTGCAAATTTGTCAAATATTTTATATATTTAATAGTAACACTCTGAAACTCACAAGAGATATAATAAATGAACGCAAAAATAATGAAATTTGGAGTAGAACTGGTTTTTACGACATACTAATCAATAAACTGTAATTTTATCCATTATTTTTATCGCCTTTAACCTTTAAGTAAAAAATGACAACAGTTTTATTTTAAACGCACACGCAATTTCAAATTTTATTCAAATACAAAAATATTAATCTCTATTTACAAACGCACACACGCCATCACAACAATAAAACTTAAATAGTAAAAAACATATTTATATATAATATACACACATATATATATATATATATATATATATATATATATCAATTATCTATTATTACTTAATATTACTAACTAAATTTGTTTCCTTTCCTGGACTTAGTGGACTTTTATTTTGGCCGGTTGGAATGTCGAACCATATTTGAAGGTGAATTTAAAGACCAGATTGGCCGAAAAGACCAATATGGCCAAAGAGATGAAAATCAGGCCAATTACATCGAATAGGTAGTATTGGAACCAGTACAATTGGCGACTTGGCGACTGCATGTGATAGGCACCTGAAAATAATAGTAATAAAAGTATAAAATTTCAAATTAAATGGAACTTGTATTGTAAATATTGATTGATTTTAACAAATTTATATAAATTTGACAAATATCGAAGAAAAGCTTTAGAAATTATCACAAGTTTTATTTATACCTTTATGTCTCAAAACGTACTCCGTCCAATAAATGGCCCTTTCCAGAGGCGTCTCCTTCTGATCCCTCAGCAAATATTGCCTCTTGAGGGCTGCTATCCTGAATTGCGGTTCATGGGCAACCTAAATCAAAGACAGTATTCATCTAAATCAAGTATACTGACACAAAACACACCATTCAAAAATTACAAAAGATAAAGATAAGTGAATAGAATTCCTGGTCAATTGGTCAATTCCTAACCTTCATTATTGCTCTATATAATCTTTCAGCTGTCAATTTTTCCAGTGACAATTTATAGGCATATCCATCTGTTTCTGCTTTAGCAGCATTTGCTTCGTGGTCACAAAAGACTGGCATGGTAACCAGAGGAATTCCATGGTAGACACTCTCAAACATACTCAGGAGACCTCCATGGGTGACAAAGACCTTCAGTCGTCTATCACCTGGGAAAAAAATAAAATAAATATAAAATATATATATATATATATATATATGTATATATATATATATATATTAGATTGTCAAATATCTCCCTTCCGCCTTTTTGTATTATAAACCAAGAGCAAAAAAGCGGAAGGGAGATATTTGACAACCTAATATGTATATATATATATATATATATATATATATATATATATATATATATATATACAAATGTATTCTGAGTGGATAGATAGATATTAATTTAGAAATATGAACAAACAACACTCTTTTTTGCACTAATTTATTAAATAAAAATTTTCACAAACGTTTCGAGACTAGGTTTGTCTCATCATCAGTGCGTTATAAATTTAAAATCTAAAATATGGAAACTTATTTTAGCATTATGTGTTATCCATTACAAGCCGTTCACTGTACTGCATAGGTTTCCAATGAGTTTTACGTCAAGAAAATGTAACAAAGAATCATTTTCCAGTTCCTGAGTGAATTGTAAATACGAATACGAAATACATTATTTATATCTTTATTATTAAATAATACTAACGTGTCATCGACATATCTGAAATAAACCAATGGTTTGGAAGGTGGAGAGTTTAAAACATCATTTTCCAAATCTCGTAATACTAAATCTAAAACAGGACTTAATGGGCTGCCCATTGGGCAACCTCTCTTCAATTGTATAATATTTTTTATTAAAAGTGAAATATGATGCTTTTAAAAGTAATTCAATTCCTAAAATAAAAGTTTCTATCAGTGAACATGTAAATTCAACTATTTGCACCTATCTCTTCTTTATATCTGTAATAATTAGATGATGCGGAATAGTATTAAATAAATTAATAACGTCAAGACTCATAAAGAAACAATCAGGAGGAATTACTTTATGTTTTCAAATTGTATATCAAAAATTAAATGTAATTTAAATAAAATATTAAAGAATGTGTAGTAATTAAGTAACTATTTTTGAAATTACACTGAAGATGAGGCATATTAAATAAAGTGTGTGTTAAAAATCAGAGTGTTGTATTGTTCATACTTAACATTTAATATATATATATATATATATATACGTGTATATATATATATATATATATATATATATATAAAACATATGATAAAATTGTTTCTTGGGCATCCATCCAGTTTTCAAATTTATTTGTATGGTGAGTTTCTTTACATTTGTTTATTTTATGTTTGTTTTTCACATATATACTTTCACAATAAATATTTGTTTTAAAACAAGTTTATTAAATTGGTTAGATTTATGTTTTTTTACATGTTTTTATTTATTTTTGTCTGTAATTATGTGTTTTTTATATTGTTTTAAATTGTAACCCTGAAATATTTAATTGTAGCACTGAAGATGGGTCAAATCAAGACCCAAAACGTACGTCTCTGAATAAAAACATTTTCTTTCAATAAAACTGTTTAATTACTGATGGATGCCCAAGAAACAATTTTATCATATTTGAAGAAAAACCTCTCGCTTTATATATACATATATATATATATATATATATATATATATATATATATATTAGGGTGGTCCTTAATATGGACATTTTCGAATTCCATTGCTCCCAGGGGCTCAAATTGTTCCAAATTGATAAAAAACAATTCTCTGAAAGTTTTAGCTCTTAATATTAACGTTTAGATAGAGCGCAATTCAATCAAAGTTTTGTATGGAAATAGCATGGAAAAATTTTCAAAAAATTAAAAAATGTTTTTTAGATGTAATTTAGCGAACAAATGAATGAATAAAACTCATTCTTTTGTCGCTTGATTGAATTGCGCTCTATCTAAACGTTAATATTAAGAGCTAAAACTTTCAGAGAATTGTTTTTTACCAATTTGGAACCATTTTAGCCCTTGGGAGCAAGGAAATTCGAAAATGTTCATATTAAGGACCACCCTTATATATACACATATATATACGTACACGTATATATATATATATATATATATATATATATATATATATATATATATATATGTGCATAAGTAACATTTAAATTTAACCTAAGATGTCCTGCTGGGGCAACCATCTACCCAGCATGACATTTTCTGGTAAATCCTGCATCATCGACGAACCAGCTTCCCATTTCCACAAAACTCTGTAGGGCAACTTGGAAAACGTCCGAATCTACAAAAAAATAATAATATAACAATAATAAATTTTTAACTTTTGTCTATATATTATTACCAGCAGTCGTCTTAGATAATCGGGCATATTGGCAGCCTTAACCGAAGATCCCATTGAAACGTAAATGAAACCTGAATCGCCTCCCCGGGATATGAAGTCTTCTAAATCCTAAAAATATTATAAATAAATATATATTACATACTAGATGACCCGACAGACATTGTCCTGTACCCATGTCTACATTTTTTTAATATAATATACTAATATTTACCGTTTACCTAAAAATAATAATTATTGTTCTTTAAAATTACTCTTCACGCCAAAATGCATATACATTTATAATATGAGCGATGCTAAATGTAGAACTGCTTTAAATAAAATGAGATTCAATGCCCATACTATATTGGAAATTGTAGTCTTTTAAATAAAATAAATGGTATAATACAACCATAACCATAACATAACACTGGTACTTTATGTTGGATTAAATTAATTTAATTTTTTGTTATTTAAGATATCCGAAATTGCATCTTAAACTTCTCCTAATCGATATCGTGAGGGTCGAATTGTATGTATTCATCTTTACTCTCCATTTGTTGTTATAAAGTGAAATTTTCACAAATTTTAAAAATATTGTGGAAAGATTAGTAAAAGATGCAAAGAAATTATATATTGAAAAAAAAAAACTATATTGAAAATTTAATATCCAAATCTTGTGTTGGCGCCCCCTAAGACGTGCACTCATATTTTTCGCACGCATCGCATTAAAGGTATGATCGGTCCTGATTAATACTTAATTTCATATTTTAAGTCAATTAATTTGTCATATCCTGTTCAATTCATTATCCTGTATCATTCAATCTGCCATACATATACTGTATTTTATATTATTTTAATTTGAGGCACATCTCAGCTGCTTTTTGGTAATAATAATGTAGACATTTCATTTTTCTTATTCATAATCATAAATTTATTATACATATTCTAATATTGTCTAGGTTCATAAGTAAATTGAAATTTTTAGCAGATGATAGTTTTCATTTGTTTTCATTAATGTCACGAATTTTTCAACTTAAAAATATACATTAATGTCTTATTTTGTTTTTTATTTTTATTGGTGATTTACAGTATTATGCTATCGGTATTTTGTCCAAACTTATATTTTGTTAAATATTTTCATGTGAGAAATAGTAATGATAGTAACAGCAAGATCGTAATGCATGCAAAATGTTTTCAAAAAGAAACTATTCATTGATCTAAGTTTTAGAGTCTTATTATGTTTTTGTGATATCATTAATATATCAATTAATTTACATTTAAACATATGTATCATATGTATAATAAAGAAATTATATACGTCTTTTTATCTGATTTTTTCTATTTATATATTAAGCTTGTTACATATAAGTAAGATATAAATGGGTTTAAACTCATATATCGGCATGTACATGAAACAAAATTATCTGATATTTAAACATTTTGCAAAAAGTTCTGAAATTATTCCATAGACTCCGAAAATTCCCCCAAGTTTTCTATCTATTTCCTTAGATAAAAATTTAACAAAAATATCATTGATGTCAAATCAAGGAGCTTCTTTTTTCACAAAGTACATATGACATTTTTTATTTAAGCAAATTTAAAGATTCTTAAAATTTTTTAAAATGTATCATTGATGATAAAAAGAGGGGCCTATTTTTTGTATTATAGTGGTTTTTTATCTAAAATAAATTTTTTATAAAAAATATCATTGAAAGAAATCGGAGGGGTAAAAACGCGCATTTATCTAATTTCAGATAAAAATTTATTAGTTTATTTATATTTATATTTATATTTCCTTATCTTATATGATTTCAATTTCTGGCACATCTCAGCTGCTTTTTGGCAATAATAATGTAGACATTTCATTTTTCTTATTCATAAGCAAAAATTTATTACACATATTCTAATATTGTCTAGGTTCATGAGTGAATTGTAATATTTGGCAGATGATAGTTTTCATTTGTTTTCAATGCAAATAATGACATGTCGTTTTTTGCATTTTTTTCCATAATTTCTACAATATTGCACATACATCCCAGTATTTTATAATCACATACATTCTGGAAATTTCTGTAACAAACTTCAGAAAGATTTAACAAAGTCCGAATAATCGTTTAGAAGGAGTATACAGTGAGTGCTTGTAATTTAATATGAACTTCATATAATAGCAATAAAGCTCAAATTGATTCTACGTTTTAGTTAGAAAACGTTTTGTACGTGAAAAACAAAAGAGCTGTTTTTAGGGTTTCCCGGAAATTATTCGATTTTTTCTCGCCGTAAGAACCATTCTTAGACATCAACGAATATTTTAAATAAAAAATTGGCCAAATCGGTCCAGGCGTTGTTGACTTATGCGCTTACCAACACATTTTGCGATTCATTTTTATATATAAGATAAGATTTATTCAATATTATTTATGTATTAATTTTTTTATCATTTATCCTTTACCTGAGGCAATGGCCTGGCAGGTTTTACAATGTATGCAAGCAATTTCTGCAACATTTGGCAAATATGGTCTCGGATAGGAAACTGTATGATGTCCATTCTGAAGGATAAAACTGACATTCCTGGACAGATCGTAGACAAAGGGGACTCCTTCACCAAGGTGCTTCCTGAGGACACTCTGTAACCAGAATCTGGAAGAAAAAATAGAAAAGATGATAGAATGTTCTGGAGATCATTGTTAACTATTAAACTATTTGTTGTATGCAAAAAGTGTATATGGAAAATTTAATAACAAACTAGTGGTGTATGGCATCGTGCCCTAAGGCAAATTGATGGAACTTCCAGTATTGTAATGAAATAGTCGAGAAATTTTAAACGTTAATAACAAATACTGTAAGGTTAATTATTTTTGCTATCTTGTTATATCTGAGCAAATCAAATGTAAATCATAAATCATAAATCAATTTATCTCCAGAACATTAACGAATTCAATTTCAAAAAAAAATAGTTGCCTAATTTACACAAAATTGAAAAAGTGCTCCCGTATAGTCACAGTCTAAACGCATTTGCAAATAATTCTGTGCGATATTTTCACTTATACTGTGCTTGGTTTGGCGGCATTTTCACAAAATTGGAAAAGCAAATTAAAATATTAGAAAAAAAGAGACTCTACTGACGAGCAAATAAAAATATTAGGAAAAAGGGACTCTACTGACGAGCAAATAAAAATATTAGGAAAAGGGGACTCTACTGACGAGCAAATAAAAATTTGTAAGGACAAGGGACTCTACTGACGAGCGAATTAAAATATTAGAACAAAAGGGACTGTACTGACGAGCAAATGAAAATATTAGGACAAAAGGGACTGTACTGACGAGCAAATAAAAATATTAGGACAAAAGGGACTCTACTGACGAGCAAATAAAAATATTAGGACAAAAGGGACTCTACTGACGAGCAAATAAAAATATTAGGACAAAAGGGACTCTACTGACGAGCAAATAAAAATATTAGGACAAAAGGGACTCTACTGACGAGCAAATAAAAATATTAGGACAAAAGGGACTCTACTGACGAGCAAATAAAAATATTAGGACAAAAGGGACTCTACTGACGAGCAAATAAAAATATTAGGACAAAATGGACTCTACTGACGAGCAACCTGAAGATTTGTAAAATGACAAAGGAGTTTTAAGAAACTTTAAGAGAAAAGAAACTCTACTAACTAACAAATGAAATTTGAACCCGGGAAAATTTGGCAGAGACAGGTCTCGCCATTTCGAAGATACAGAGCTAAATGTGCAAAAAAAAGGCAGCTGATCTAAAAAACTTTCTGCTTGTATTGGCAAAACAATTGATTTTGAGGATAAAAAATTATTACATCTTTTTTTTATTTTCCATAAAATATTTTTGTAATTTTAGATTAAAAATTAAAAAAATGACCCAGTCTAAGCGCCACTCTGGTACAAATGTTTATCCGAGTGCGTTAAGACTGTTTATGTACTGGAGCACTTTTCCAATTTTGTGAGAAAACTATTGAAAAATGTGAAAATGCCGCCAAGCTAAGCATAGTTCAAGTGAAAATGTCGCACAGAATTATTTGCAAATGCGTTTAGACTGTGACTATACGGGAGCACATTTTCAATTTTGTGCAAATTAGGCAACTATTTTTTTTTGAAATTGAATTCGAAATGAAATGACGATTGTTAATGTTCTGAAGATAAATTCTAGAGATTTATGATTTACATTTGATTTGCTCAGATATAACAAGATAGCAATTATAATGAAAGCTACAGTATTTGTAATAATATATTTGAAAACGTTTAAAATTTCTCGAACATTTCGTTACGGTACGGGAAGTTCCAGCAATTTGCCTTAAGGCACGATGCCATACACCACTAGTTTCCATTATTATTTTACCTATTGAGTACATAATGAGCAGCATACATCCCAATGTACCATCCAGTGTTGAGGGCCCTGTCGAAGATGTTCATGTCGTCTGTGAAGGCCCTGCCTAAGAAAGGAGTCACTGATGAAGGAGCAGGATTTCCTGCCAGAGATAGTGAACCTGGGAAAAAAATTATTATAAATAAATTAAATGACAATTTAGAAAGAAAACCTTATTAGTAATTGATTGTTTAAAGGATATTAATATATGAAGGTAGTTGTGACAAGAAAATTTTGGTAAAGTACATCACCAGTTATCAGAGGCTCATGAGTATATAGAGTTCCTGCATAGATCTTGTTTAGGGAATGCAATACCGGTATACCGGTATGCCAAATTACCGGTAAGCCACCCGATTTTTCGGCGGTATTTTTATCAGTATTTATACCAAAAATACCGATATTTTCGGTATTTTTACATAAGCGCTATTTGATACATAATACACTAAAGTTTAAATTTCTCGGAGCAAATTTATCTTTAAATTCCATAATCACATAAACAGCTGTATCTTCAAGTGATTTTATAAGATAAACAAATGTCAAATATTATCTCAACTAGTCATTAAACTGAATGTTTATTGCTTTCCAAAGGGCTTCATATCGTGTTACAATAAATAGAATTGGACTTATAGATAATAACGTTTGTTTCATCTTTTGTAAAAATGTAACAGTTTTTTAAGTGACATTTGCGCCAAAATATTTTATATCATACAGATTGCCCCTGCGTAATCTTTATTTTTATCTAACTTTATATACATAATAATTATGATAATGACTAAATATTTTTGCTACTTATTACAATTATAAAATATTATTTTTCGACAACATTTCGAAGTTTGAAAATACTATAGAAGCATATTGGAGATTATGCTAATTTAACACATCGGATACAGCCAATACAGTTTATTATAATAATACAATATGATCTATTATGAGTTTTTGGTCTTTCTTACTCATAAATTTGTTTTTGATAAAAAGTACTCAATATACTCGATAGTGATAATAAATTAATTAAATTAGATATACTTTTGTTAAATTATTATTTAAAAAAATAAACTTTTTTAAAACCTTTTTATTGTTTAGTTGAATATAGTTGTAATTGTATAGTCATTTTTTTATATTTGTACTAGTAACTTTCAATTTTGTTTACGCTTGTTTAAGATAATGAAAATACTGTTCTAAAATAAAAAAATACCGAAATATCGGTATTGAAATTTTCCATCGGTATTGCATTCCCTAACCTTGATTATTTAGTTTGATTATTTAATTTTGTACAAATTTGCAGAATATTTCATGTGCATTAGACAAACGCTTGGAGAGTTACAAGATATAACAAATAAATGCATATATCAATTACATCTAGTTACAGCTTTGTACTAGGGAATGCAATATCGATGGAAAATTTCAATACCGGTATTTCGGTAATTTTTCATTTTAAAACCGGAATACAGGTAAATTACCGGTATTTTTATTATCTTAAACAAACGTAAACAAAGTTGAAAGTTACTAGTACAAATATAAAAAAATGTATATACAACTACAACTATATTCAACTAAACAATAAAATAAAACAATAAATTTATTTTTTTAAATAATAATTTAACACAATTATATCCAATTTAATTAATTCATTAAATTATATATGTAATTTAATTAATTCATTATCACTATCGAGTATATTGAACACTTTTCACTAAAAACAAACTTATGAGTAAGAAAGACCAAAAACTCATAAAAGATCATATTACATTAATATAATGAACTGTATTATCTCTATCCGATGTGTTAAATTAGCATAATCTCCAATATTTAAAAAAAATAATTTTTGTACACTCATTTAAGATCAGATACTTTGTCGAGATAAATAATAAGTTACTATAATTGTTGAGTATTGTTATTTAAAGCAATGTGATGCTTCTATAGTATTTTCAAAATTTGAAACGTTTTCGAAAAATAATATTTTAAAATTGTAATAAGAAGCAAAAAGTATTTAGTAATTATCATAATTATTATGTATAAAGTTAGAAAAAAATAAAGCTTACGCAGGGGCAATGATATAAAATATATGATGTATGATATAAAATATTTTAGCGCAAATATCAATTAAAAAATCGTTACATTTTTACAAAAGATGAAACAAACATCATAATCTATCATAATCTATAACACGATATGAAGCCCTTTGGAAAGCAATAAATATTCAGTTTAATGACGAATTGAGATAATATTTGACATTTGTTTATCCTATGGAATCACTTGAAGATATAGCTGTTTATGCGATTAAGGAATTTAAAGATAAATTTGTTCCGAGAAATTTAAACTTGAGTGTAATATGTATCAAAAAGCGGTTGTATAAAAATACCGAAAATACCGGTATTTTTGGAATAAATACCGGTAAAAATATCGCCAAAAAATCGGGCGGTATATACCGGTATTGCATTCCCTACTTTGTACTATATACAATGGATATAAATAATGATATATAATTTCTATTCACCCATATAGAATCCGACAGTGTTCAGGTACATAAATGGGACTCCATAATGATGGGCAAGCCCCAGGGCACATTCCGGGAAGGCTCCATCCAGAATTAAAAGGTCGAAACTTTGTCGAAGCAAAGTGTGAGTCTCTGCGTCGTTGAACATCGCATCGCAGGACTAAAAAATAATAAAAATATTAATATATACATCTTCTTATATATAAAAACGGAGCTCTCGATAAAATGATTCACTAAAACTCGAAAACGACTAAACCGATTTGGCCTGTCTTAGTCTTGAAACATTCGTGCTAATCTGTAGGTTGTCGGAAAGGTGAGATATTATTTCAAAATCGCGTAGAAACTTTACATTTGTAATTTGAACATTTTTGTAAGAGCGTAATTTCAATAAAACAAGGACGGTAGCTAATACGTCAAATGTCAAACATTTTTGACAGATGATGTTCAATTGCGTTTAATAGGATGTTTTACGTGAATATTATTTAATTATGATTAAATGGTAGTAAGTAGTTTTATTTGTAGTCTAATTTATATACAAAAACGTTTTGACGGTTTAAAATATATTTTAAAAATATAAAGCGTTGTAATACAGTTATGAAATTATAGTATGTTATTTCTTAATATGTGTACTGAATTATAAAAATATAAAATCAAATATGTTTCTAATAGAAGAAACTAAAAAATAATTGCAATGCACACTTGCATACTCTATTTTTTATTAGTTGCGAATCGAAGGTTGGATATGATATGAGAAGTTCTTTTGAAAAATGTTTTAAAAATATAGAATATTATACTAGAGCTATGAAATTTTAGTATGGTATTACCTAATATATGTACTCAATTATAAAAATATAAAATCACATATGTTCCTAACAAAAAAAAAGCAATAAATGTGCAATTTTGTAAACAAATGCATTCTTGCATATCTTGTTTCCAATAGTTGCAAGTCCACGGTTTGATAAGTATTTTGAAAAATATTTAAAAATATAACGTTATACTGGAGTTACAAAATTTTAATATGTTATTTCTTAATATGTATACTAAATTATAAAAATATAAAATCACGTATGTTTCTTACAAAAACAGCTATAAATTTGCAATTCAGTAAAATCATGTAAAAGAGCCGCGAGTGTTACTACAAACTCAAAATATCAACTTTTTTTTAAATGTTAATATGAAAATGCCCTTTTTAGCCTTGTAGCACTCTTTTTTTTGCAAATCATATTTTTCTCAAACACGGTGCTCCGAAAGATCTCATTTGTATAATTATATACTGATTAGTATTTATTAAAATTTTTCTAGATTATATTATTTTTTATTTATGTTATTTAAATTCAGAACCTAAATTTGGTATCGATCAAAGGAACATTTGTCGAATAACATTTTCCCAGTTATAATTTTCCAGAATTTATCGAGAATAGATAGTAATATATGAAGGTCCGGGGTTAAAAAGGTCCACCACCGATGTGTCAAAAATCAGTAAAGTTAAGCATCGTTCAACAACAATATTTGAAAGTAGAGGAAAAAAGATGTAAACCAGCTACAATCTTAATTCTTATGACTTTGCTAGCGGGAGATGAATGGTAATCTTTGAAAATCCATAATAAAAGTATCTTTTCCCGTTGGTAGTTTTTTGGCATTAAGTAAAAATGTAATTATTTTGTAAAATACCTTTAAAATTAAAGTAAGACATTAAACCCATTTGCCCTTAGCCGTTCTTAAATTTTTGAAAAATAGCAAAAAAGGACATTTCAACAATGATAAAGTAGATAATTGTTCGTTTGAAATGTGTTATTTGTTGTGATGTAATTGTTCTGGTTTTCATAATATAATTTATATTTACACAAACTCAAATTGGAACTTTGTGCCTCGCGGGTATGCTCTACATATATACTTTTTATTAAATTTACTTTAATTCATCGAATGTTACTTGAAACTTTTCAAAATTGAAATTTTTTTATAAGCTCAGTAGTATTATTTACAATTATACTCAAAACCCAGAATCCAAAAAGAATCTGAAAAAATTGAAACGTAATCAATAAGTTGAAAGACCAAAAAAGACTTGGGTTGGAGTATACCATGTTTTCTATAGAAAGTGTATAAAACTTGCATTTGGATTATTTTGACAAAATATAGACAAACTAATGGGGTTTATTGTTTTTATAATACCTCATTGTATACAGTATTCAAACAACACATCCTTATGCACTTTTTT
The DNA here is from genome assembly GCF_003426905.1 of Ctenocephalides felis. Lineage (NCBI taxonomy): Eukaryota > Metazoa > Arthropoda > Insecta > Siphonaptera > Pulicidae > Ctenocephalides > Ctenocephalides felis. Next base: position 24,182,654 of record NW_020539727.1, read on the forward strand.
TTTTTTTTTTATTTTATTTTTATTCTGCAATCTATAAAAATAATTATATTTAGCAGAGAATGCTGACAAGTGTTTACAATTGGTTGTTTACAAATTAGTACATACTCCCAGTGGTGTATCTACTATAGTTAATATATAAAAAAGAAAAAACTAAAGACAAATATAGAGAAAAAAAAAATTAATATAAAAATAAACTATAATAAATCTCGAGGTATTTTCCTTTTGAGCCTAGTCGGCTGGCCTTCCTGGTATAAGTTGCATGCTAGTTGGTTTGGATGTGCGTCAATTCTATTCTTATAATTACAGGCAAACATTGATATATGTTCTTGAATTGTAGGTATACCCGTGTCTTTGTGGAGAATCCATGTTGGCGTGTAGTGAGGAGCGTTTAATATTTGCCGCAGGAATTTGTTTTGTGCTCGTTGTATTATGTTTAAATTGCTCTTTTTAGCAGTACCCCAAAGTTGTAATCCGTAGGTCCACACGGGTTTGATCACAGCCTTATATATAAGTAATTTGTTGTAAGTTGATAATTCTGATTTTCTGTTTAAGAGCCAATAATAATTTATGCACTTAAAGTATTAATATTTTTGATTCTGTAGAAATTGTTTAGAATATACCTTACTTAGCAAAACAACGTTTGCCGGGTCAGCTAGTGAGTATATAAAATCTGTTGTGTTGAAAAACAAATGCAACGACCATAAATATTAGCCTGGGTATTCATTCTCCCTTACCTCGAAACCGTATCTCATGATGTCCCAAGCCGAAACGGGTTCCTCTCCTCTCATTCTGGCGCCGACCAGATCCCAATCGGTGTAGTTCTTCACGTAGAACACCAGTCCGGCTGGTGTGATCTCGTGCAGACCGGCAGGGGCATTGTCACCAGTCGGAGGAAAGGCACTCAGTAAGGTCACATTGTGACCCCTGAAGAACCAGAAGAATAATCAGTAGTAATTATATGATTATCAGTGGTAAAATTAGTAATCCTTTATCCAATTGTCTATTATCTTTTACCTGGGTATGAGGCCCCTGGCCAGTTCCCAGAAGGGAATTTTGTGTGACTTTGTGCCGCCCATGGTGACCATCAGGATGTCCGAGGCTGTCGTCATGGTTGTGGTGACTAAGAGGATGGTGACCACAAGGCTCATCGGACGAGAGAGGTCCATGGTGCAGGTTGGACTGACAAAATATAAAACAAGATTTAGATAATAAAGTTTAATAGGAGATATTGTGAAATTAGATTTATAAGATAAGAGAGCTATTTTATCTGCAAAACCTATTGACTTATTTTTAACAACCCGTAGGGAAAGTTATTGTAATCGTCCAAAAATCAACGTTGAAATTTTTTACATTTTTTTACGTTTTGAAGATTTCTGAACATTTTAGCATACCTAAGAAAAAATGGATGTGTGTGTGTGTTTTCGTTCACGTTTTCGGGCGCACGGATCAACCGATTTGAATGGTTTAAAAAACATTCGATCCCTATTGATTGGGAGATGTGCTGATTAGTTTTTGGCAAAAGCAGGTCCAGCCGTTACGGAGATAAAGAGCAAAGAGTGCAGAAAATAGAAATCGAGATTTTGAAAGAACGGAGGATCTAAAAATTTGAATGATCTAAAAACATTCAATTTGTAATGATTGGGAGAAGAGGTCATTAGTTTTTGGCAAAGACAGGTCCCGCCATTTCGAAGATACAGAGCTAAATGTACAAAAAACGACAGTTTTTGAGTGAACTAAGCGTCCTATTTGAATGATCTAAAAAACTTTCTGCTCGTATTGACATAACAATTGCTTTTGAAGATAAAAAAATATTACAGCATTTTTTTATTGTCCATAAAATATTTTTGTAATTTTGGATTAAATATTCAAAAAATCACCCAGGCTAAGCACAGTCTAAGCGCCACTCTGGTACAAATGTTTACCCAAGTGCGTTTAGACTGTTTATGTACTGGAGCACTTTTCCCACATTTTGTGAAAACTATTTTTTGTTGAAAAATGTGAAAATGCCGCCAAGCTAAGCACAGTATAAGTGAAAATGTCATATGCCATTTCATTTCGAATTCAATTTAAAAAAAATAGTTGCCTAATTTACACAAAATTGAAAAAGTGCTGCCGTATAGTCATAGTCTAAACGCATTTGCAAATAATTTTGTGCGACATTTTCACTTATACTGTGATTAGCTTGATGGCATTTTCACATTTTCACATTTTTCAATAGTTTTTTCACAATATCGGTTGATCCGTGTTCCCGAAATCGTCGACGAAAATTTGTATCCGCACAGACACACACACATACATCAATTTTGTCTAAGGTATGCCAAAATGTTCAGAAATCTTCAAAACGTCGAGAAATGCAAAAAAATTCATTTTCGATTTTTGGCCCATTACTATAACTGCCCTACGAGAAGTTAATGAGTGAATAAATAAATGAATACCCAAACAAATATATAAATTAAGTATAAATTTATGTAATATACATAAGATATGTTCAAATCACTATTTTATTACCTATGTTCGACATTACATTTCAATGTCCAATTATATAATTCAAAAACGTATTTATTACAATATTTGCCTTTGCATAATATAATAATACGAATCCATAAATCCAAATATTGTTTCAGTGCGACCTCCAAAATAAATAATTTTTTTCTATAGAATTACGAGACATAGAATTATGTCAGAATCTTCTTATTGAAGTCTCTTAAGACGTAAATTGTTTGTTTAAATTATTATTATTCACATCTGACTTTAGCTTTTGTACAGAAATAAATGTTTGTTCAAAACGTCGGGGAATTTCTGTGTTGGCTAACCTGTTTTATTATGTAATAAATAGTAATAAGATAAGATTACTCTCTTATCTTAGTACTCAATAAATATAGTTTATTAAGATTAAATTGTACGTCATGTAAAATTGTCTTCGAGAAAAAAACAGATCGATCCGAGGCAAATATATTGGCATTTTCTTAGGATTGAGATACGTATTTCGGTAGGTATTAGGTAAAAATTGCATTTATGTTTTATATATATATATATATATATATATACACATATATATATTTATATATTTATTTATTCAAATCAGAATAATAATTTCACTTTCGATCGCCCGTGGCAAAAATTCTCAAGAACTTTCATATTCGCGCCTGATACCTTCAACTCGACCATCGATAAATAATTAAATCGATAATAATAATAATATAAATATTAATCTTATCATATTCCAAAAGATTTCTCAAAATTCTTCGTTTTTGCCATAAATCACTTGATAAAATTAAAGAAGGAAAGACGATGCCCATCATCAAGACAACAACTTTCTTCTGAGGTACGAAATGTTGCAAATCAGGTTTTGGTTTGTTGAAATTCGAGAAGAAGTTTATGAAGTGGGTCAGTCGAGATGTCAGTTTAATTTTGTAAAACCTTATCTTAAAGATTTGGTAAAAGAAATATAAGATATCCAGCAGAAAACAACTGTTATACATTTTGAGTTTATATATTTTTCCCTAACATTTTCATACATGACAAACAAATCTTATACAAACAAAGGATTGATCTATTAATTTCAAATAAAATTAAAATTAATTTTTCTTGGTTAAATCATTTTGCTAAAATTGCTCTGTTATCTTACTACAAGTAGTAAAAAATATAAGAGAAATATATTTATAAAGAAATTATGTTAATCTTATATTTTGTTTATAAATTGTGATAATATTCATTATGACAAACTTGGATAAGGTTGCTCCCTTGATTTTAAAGATTGGATAATTTACCTCAATTTATTCATCTGGCTCCTATCTTAGCTAATTATCTTAATACGAGTTTAAAAAATTATATAAAAAATATATCATTGCAAAAAATGCACTTGGGTAAATTTTTTAGATTAATTTCTCTTTGCAAGTATGAGATAAGATTGCTTTCTTAAGAATAATTTTTTAGAATTCTTTTATATTTGGCATATCAAAGCAAATTATTTTATCTTAATATAATTAAGTATTAAGGTAAAATCTTATTTAAAAATAATTATAACTAGTGGGGTGGGTGGCATCGTGCCTTAAGGCAAATTGCTGAAACTTCCCGTATCGTAACGAAATGTTCGAGGAATACTGAATGTTTTTAAATAGATTATTATAAATATTGTAACATTGTCTAATATTTATAAGAATTATATAAACTGAATTGCAAATTTAAAATTATTTGTTTAAGTTATATTAGAACTTTAGTCAGAATAAAAATAAAATCTGAATTATTTTCGATATACAAGAAAAACCAAAAAAAAAAAAAATCATACAATTTTTTTTTTCTAAGATCAATTATTTTGTTAAGACAAGCAGAAAGTTCTTTGAATCATTTAAATCGGACGCTTAGTTCTCTCAAAAACTGCCATTTCCTACATATTTAGCTCCGTATCTTCGAAATGGCTGGGCCTGCCTTTGCCAAATAGACGCTTCTCCCAATCATTACTAATTGAATGTTTTTAGATCATTCAAATCGGATACTCCGTTCTCTCAAAAACTCGATTTCTATTTTCTGCACTCTGCTCCGTATCTCCGAAACGGTTGGGCCTGCCTTCGCCAAAAACTAATCAGCTCTTTTACCTATCAATAGGAATCGAATGTTTTTTGAATCATTCAAATCGGTTGATCCGTGCGCCCGAAAACGTGACTGGAAATTTGTATCCATACATACATACACACACACACACACACACACACACACATCAATTTTTTCTGAGGTATGCCAAAACGTTCAGAAACCTTCAAAACGTCGAGATATGTAAAAATTTTCAATTTCGATTTTCGGCCCATTACAATAACTTACCCTACGGGAAGTTAATATTATGAAACCTCCCACTTGATTTGGCAAGTAAGCAATTTAAATTCGATATTAACGACAAAAGTGCATTTATTTATATCTCTTGTAACTCCTAAATTATTCGATCAAACTAAATTGGCAAATTTGTATAAAATTTAGTGTACAATGTTGTCTAACAACAAAAATCACTTGAACAACTCGGTATACTCTTAAATGATACTCGAATTTTGGAAAAGTAGTCACAAATCAGTAGTATAAGCAAGAGTGCATTTATTTGTTATATCTCTTGTAACTTCTAAATTACTCAAGTAATATAAACGAAGTATTTGGAAAATTTTTACAAAATTAAATAATCCACGACATTTTCTAATACGAAAAGACCCTAGAATGGTATATACATGTGTCCAATTATTATAATACGAGAAAATAGTAATATGTTAGTAATAATAATGCAATTCGTCGGAGTTGGAAAGTGTGCAAGTAAAGTAGGCATCATTATACGGAAAGAGAACAAACAGGTTATTTACTCGCATTTCGCATTTATCATAAAACTCTTGTGACTCTTTCTCTTCAAACAAAACAAAACACATTTCTCTTAAACACCTGGTCGTAAAAAATGAACCTACTGGCGTGACAAGGTCGTCTGTACCATAAAACATGATAATTAAATAATAAAACTATTATTAAAACAATAGTAAAACAGTTCAAGTTTTCTAAAAACTGTCGAGAATATTTTTCATTTTTGTGTGCAAATTATGAGTATCTATATAATCATTGTATTTTCAATTTTTAAATTCAATATATCAAAATTGAAAAGGTTTACTACTGGGTAACCTTTTAGATCTAGGTTTAATATTTCATTTATCATCGAAATTACTGAATGTCTTCCTTTTTGTAAAGACCGTTTGTAATTCAATAAAGAGAAATAAAAAAAAAGAGTGCGCGTAAGGATCACACGCGATTGAAGTAAAACTTATTTGCTACTGTATAAAGTAGCAAATTTAAGTTGAGTAAAAATAAATACATTATATAAAAATTTTGAACAATGTTTATTAGTAATATGGTAACACTCGTGATGTACACATTTATTAGTGTCGTCAATCATTATACACATTTATATAATGATAAATTATAAATTATATATTTATGATTGCATTAAAAATATGTATAATATTTACAAACAATAATGTAATCAAAGTCGTACTTGAAATATGACATGATCGTTTTAAAGTAATTGCTGATTAATAAATTCTATAATATTCATTCACACAGTGGATTATGTTAAACAACGCCTAAACAAATATTGTTTTTTCAAATTAATTCATTCTGTAACAATTGTGTTTGAAGAACTTCATGTAATTAAAATTAACATACATTCATTTACTGTTTGTATTTTTTTACTTTTTCGCTGACGATATAATCTCATTCCTTGAACAGCTGTAATATCCGTCTTGCCTAACAAATTGAAGCCATACTTTTATATTTGTTTTATTTATCGAGCCCTGCACATAGCTTGATCTATGAATCATTTGCTTTTTTATGTGAACGTTAATGCAATGATTATCATCAATATTACGAGGTAATAAATTAACCATATTATTAATGTCAACAGGCACATTTATAATTTGGCCAAACATTCCTAATTTGCATGAAACACAACCTAGGTGAAATTAACCATTCAGATACAGTATCTAGTTTAGGTAGATAATTTGGTATCTTACACAAAGTGGGAATTTTACCCGAACTTAATATCTTTCGACAAGTTTGACATCCAACCTGATTATTTAAATCAATATTCAAAAAACATTATTAAGAATTTGTTTTTGAGCATCATTTGATATTTCTAAGTCACTTTGAAGCCAAAGTCGATCACACACAAAACATACATGGCCAAAGCTATCATTTCTTACGCAGCGCAGATTTTTCCTTGGTTTCATTATTTATTTGCGATCATTTGCACTACAATTATTTATGGGGGACGGGATAAAATATTCTTCCGATCCTGACATTTTTATTAACTCACGAATTATACTACTAACCCATGTCGCGCCTAAAGAAGTTTTTACACCCATGTCGCGCCTAAAGAAGTTTTACTTCAAAAAAAAAATTATGAATATACCGAGTAGATGTAGAGTGTTATGTCGTTAGACAATGTTATAGAACATTCAATTTTGAACAAACTTCCCGAAAACACTATTTAAATTCCGTGAATAGCATAAAAGTTATGATTTTTTTCTCGAGTAAAAGCACTTGCGTTAAATCAGTACTATACAGTTATGTTGTTAGACAATGTTATAGATCATTCAATTTTGAACAAATTTCCAGAAAACACTATTTAAATTCCGTGAATAGCATAAAAGTTATGATTTTTTTCCCGAGTAAAAGCACTTGGGTTAAAGCAGTACTCTTATGCTATTTACAACATTGAGTTTAGAGACACTTAACTTTAGAGTATACTGAGTAGATGTAGAGTGTTATATTGTTAGACAATGTTATAGATCATTCAATTTTGAACAAATTTCCCGAAAACACTATTTAAATTCCGTGAATAGCATAAAAGTTATGATTTTTTTCTCGAGTAAAAGCACTTGCGTTAAATCAGTACTATACAGTTATGTTGTTTGACAATGTTATAGATCATTCAATTTTGAACAAATTTCCAGAAAACACTATTTAAATTCCGTAAATAGCATAAAAGTTATGATTTTTTTCTCGAGTAAAAGCACTTGCGTTAAATCAGTGCTCTCATGCTATTTACAACATTGAGTTTAGAGACATTTAACTTTAGAGTATACCGAGTAGATGTAGAGTGTTATGTTGTTAGGCAATGTTATAGATCATTCAATTTTGAACAAATTTCCCGAAAACACTATTTAAATTCCGTAAATAGCATAACAGTTATGATTTTTTTTGATTGAGTTTAATTGCACTTAATTTTCATTTAGAGTTCAATATAATTGCAAAATGAAACGCTGCTTAGTGATGTATTTTAGTATAGAGTTGTTGTAGCTAGCTAGAATATTAGAAAATATTATAGATTATTAATTTTGAACAATTTTGCCAAATATTTTTTGTTAACTCTAGATGAACAGTTTAAGAGTTACAATAGATATAATATATAAAGCATAGTCGATTACAAGTGTAACGCGGTCTTTTGGACCTTATTTTCGACATCAGTCACGTACCAAATACCAGTAAATAAATGCATATATCTTTTAACAACCTGTATTTCGCAAAATACACTATCCACTATCAACTTATCATACTTTTTTCCCAACTAAAAGACACATTCCTCGGCCTTATGCAATATCGTTCGAGTAATTTCTCTTTCTTCTTCCGTAAACCGAGAGTTGCATTTTATACATTCTGCTCACATTTAACGACGACACGAAATTTAGAACAATTTTATTAAAAACGAGTTGCATAAATACATTTGTAACACTGACGACATTGCACGTGGATAAATAAATAAATGAGATTATGTAATAAATTATTTGTTTGTTATATATCTTGTAACTTTTAAACCGTTCGTCTAATACGAATAAAATGTTTTTCAAATTTGTTTAAAGTTAAATAATCTATAATATTGGCAAACATAAGTATCTCAGTAACTCGGTATATATTAAAATTGCTGTTTGACATTAAAAACAATGAAGACTGTCATTTGCCAAACATTTCAATTCACTTATGGGCTAAGACATTTAAAATATAATATATTCATGATTATGAATAAGAAAAATGTAAGGTATACATTATAATAGCCGAGAAGCAGCTGAGATGTGCCAAAAATTAAAATATATATATTATATATA